>NW_027457454.1:17500-22500 GCF_027942865.1 Odontesthes bonariensis
TTTCCCGAGTTAAGACCAAATACGGATTTTTGTTAAAAAATGATTTCCTTGGGCCAAACCAAGTTCAGACTCCTTAGTCCGTTATGTCTATGTTCATTCTGAGTAGGTTCCATGCACAAACCTCTTTAAATGGCCTTTTTTGAGAGAGAAACCCAGGAATCGCCTTCTTTTCCCGAGTTAAGACGAAATACGGATTTTTGTTAAAAAATGATTTCCTTGGGCCAAACCAAGTTCAGACTCCTTAGTCCGTTATGTCTATGTTCATTCTGAGTAGGTTCCATGCTTAAACCTCTTTAAATTGCCTTTTTTGAGAAAGAAACACCGCAAAAGCTTTCCTTTGCGGAGTGATGTCGTTGCGCAGGGCATGAGTGCCTGGATGTTCTGAGAGGGGAGCAGGGATGAATGCCTGACCGAGGAGAGGTGCTGAAACTCGGCCTGGATGTGTGTCTGTGCGCAGGGCATGAGTGCCTGGATGCTGTGAGAGGGGAGCAGGGATGAATGCTGGACCGAGGAGAGGTGCTGAAACTCGGCCTGGATGTGTGTCTGTGCGCAGGGCATGAGTGCCTGGATGCTGTGAGAGGGGAGCAGGGATGAATGCTGGACCGAGGAGAGGTGCTGAAACTCGGCCTGGGTGTGTGACTGTGCGCAGGGCATGAGTGCCTGGATGCTGTGAGAGGGGAGCAGGGATGAATGCCTGACCGAGGAGAGGTGCTGAAACTCGGCCTGGATGTGTCATTGCGCAGGGCATGAGTGCCTGGATGCTATGAGAGTGGAGCAGGGATGAATGCTGGACCGAGCAGAGGTGCTGAAACTCGGCCTGGATGTGTGTCTGTGCGCAGGGCATGAGTGCCTGGATGCTATGAGAGTGGAGCAGGGATGAATGCTGGACCGAGGAGAGGTGCTGAAACTCGGCCAGGATGTGTGTCTGTGCGCAGGGCATGAGTGCCTGGATGCTATGAGAGTGGAGCAGGGATGAATGCTGGACCGAGCAGAGGTGCTGAAACTCGGCCTGGATGTGTGTCTGTGCGCAGGGCATGAGTGCCTGGATGCTATGAGAGTGGAGCAGGGATGAATGCTGGACCGAGGAGAGGTGCTGAAACTCGGCCAGGATGTGTGTCTGTGCGCAGGGCATGAGTGCCTGGATGCTATGAGAGTGGAGCAGGGATGAATGCTGGACCGAGGAGAGGTGCTGAAACTCGGCCTGGATCTGTGTCTGTGACTGGACGTTATGAGAGGGGAGCAGGGATGAATTCCTGACCGAGGAGAGGTGCTGAAACTCGGCCTGGATGTGTCATTGCACAGGGCATGAGTGCCTGGATGTTCTGAGAGGGGAGCAGGGATGAATGCTGGACCGAGGAGAGGTGCTGAAACTCGGCCTGGATCTGTGTCTGTGACTGGACGTTATGAGAGGGGAGCAGGGATGAATTCCTGACCGAGGAGAGGTGCTGAAACTCGGCCTGGATGTGTCATTGCACAGGGCATGAGTGCCTGGATGTTCTGAGAGGGGAGCAGGGATGAATTCCTGACCGAGGAGAGGTGCTGAAACTAGGCCTGGATGTGTGTCATTGCGCAGGGCATGAGAGACTGGATGCTGTGAGAGGACAAAAGCCGTGAATGCTGTCCGAGCAGAGGTGCTGAAACTCGGCCTGGGTTCTGTTTGTCTGTGCGCAGGGCATGAGTGCCTGGACGTTATGAGAGGGGAGCAGGGATGATTGCCTGACCGAAGAGAGGTGCTGAAACTCGGCCTGGATGTGTGTCTCTGGGCCGGGCATGAGAGACTGGCTGTTGGGAGAGGACGGCAGCCATGAATACTGGACCGAGGAGAGGTGCTGAAACTCGGCCTGGATGTGTGTCTGTGGGCAGGGCATGAGAGACTGGCTGTTGGGAGAGGAAAGCAGCCATGAATGCTGTCCATGCAGAGGTGCTGAAACTCGGCCTGGATTTGTGTCTGTGGGCAGGGCACGAGAGCCTGGATGTTGGGCATGAATCCCAGTTCAGAAAAAGGACCTTTTCTGAAAGAAACACAGGAATCGCCTTCTTTTCCCGAGTTAAGACGAAATACGGATTTTTGTTAAAAAGTGATTTCCTTGGGCCAGAACAAGTTCAGACTCCTTAGTCCTTCATATATACATACATATATATCCATTCTAAGTAAGTTGCTTGCATAAACCTGCACAAACCCGGATAAATGGCCTCTTTTGGGATCAAAACACAGGAATCGCCTTCTTTTCCCGAGTTAAGACGAAATACGGATTTTTGTTAAAAAATGATTTCCTTGGGCCAGAACAAGTTCAGACTCCTTAGTCCTTCATATATACATAGAGATATATCCATTCTAAGTAAGTTCCATGCATAAACCTGCACAAACCCGGATAAATGGCCTCTTTTGGGATCAAAACACAGGAATCGCCTTCTTTTCCCGAGTTAAGACGAAATACGGATTTTTGTTAAAAAGTGATTTCCTTGGGCCAGAACAAGTTCAGACTCCTTAGTCCTTCATATATACATAGAGATATATCCATTCTAAGTAAGTTCCATGCATAAACCTGCACAAACCCGGATAAATGGCCTCTTTTGGGATCAAAACACAGGAATCGCCTTCTTTTCCCGAGTTAAGACGAAATACGGATTTTTGTTAAAAAGTGATTTCCTTGGGCCAGAACAAGTTCAGACTCCTTAGTCCTTCATATATACATAGAGATATATCCATTCTAAGTAAGTTCCATGCATAAACCTGCACAAACCCGGATAAATGGCCTCTTTTGGGATCAAAACACAGGAATCGCCTTCTTTTCCCGAGTTAAGACGAAATACGGATTTTTGTTAAAAAGTGATTTCCTTGGGCCAGAACAAGTTCAGACTCCTTAGTCCTTCATATATACATAGAGATATATCCATTCTAAGTAAGTTCCATGCATAAACCTGCACAAACCCGGATAAATGGCCTCTTTTGGGATCAAAACACAGGAATCGCCTTCTTTTCCCGAGTTAAGACGAAATACGGATTTTTGTTAAAAAATGATTTCCTTGGGCCAGAACAAGTTCAGACTCCTTAGTCCTTCATATATACATAGAGATATATCCATTCTAAGTAAGTTCCATGCATAAACCTGCACAAACCCGGATAAATGGCCTCTTTTGGGATCAAAACACAGGAATCGCCTTCTTTTCCCGAGTTAAGACGAAATACGGATTTTTGTTAAAAAATGATTTCCTTGGGCCAGAACAAGTTCAGACTCCTTAGTCCTTCATATATACATACATATATATCCATTCTAAGTAAGTTCCATGCATAAACCTGCACAAACCCGGATAAATGGCCTCTTTTGAGATCAAAACACAGGAATCGCCTTCTTTTCCCGAGTTAAGACCAAATACGGATTTTTGTTAAAAAGTGATTTCCTTGGGCCAGAACAAGTTCAGACTCCTTAGTCCTTCATATATCCATTATAAGTAGGAACCATGCACACACCTCTTTAAATGACCTTTATCCCGGTTCAGAAAAACGCCAAAGTGTCAAAAAGTACCAGGGGCATGAAGCCCGGTTCAGAAAAACGTCAAAGTGTCAAAAAGTACCAGGGGCATGAAGCCCGGTTCAGAAAAACGTCAAAGTGTCAAAAAGTACCAGGGGCATGAAGCCCGGTTCAGAAAAACGTCAAAGTGTCAAAAAGTACCAGGGGCATGAAGCCCGGTTCAGAAAAACGTCAAAGTGTCAAAAAGTACCAGGGGCATGAAGCCCGGTTCAGAAAAACGTCAAAGTGTCAAAAAGTACCAGGGGCATGAAGCCCGGTTCAGAAAAACGTCAAAGTGTCAAAAAGTACCAGGGGCATGAAGCCCGGTTCAGAAAAACGTCAAAGTGTCAAAAAGTACCAGGGGCATGAAGCCCGGTTGAGAAATATTTTCTAAGTGCCAAAAAGTACCAGGGGTGAGAATCCCGGTTCAGAAAATTTTCTAAGTGCCACATAGTACCAGAGGTGAAAAAGTTTATAGTACCAGGGGTGATAAAGTTTGAAAAAATTTCTGTCAGAGAACGGGAAAAGGGGACGATGGGCCGAGTCAGCCCAAGGCCCGCCCCTATTCTCCCACACGACGAGGTTATTAGCAGACGACGAAAACACCATCTGCACGATTTCAGAAACCCAGTTTTCGGAAAAATATCTGAGTACCAGACTGGGACGGTGAATTGATAATCCGAAAGATGACACTTTCCACGGCCTGAAATGATGGAGGAAGGGGGCAAAAGCTCCAGCCTGGCTCCTGGAGGAGGGGTCCAAAGGCAAGAACGTGTGTCCGAGGATGGGTGCAGGAGAGCGGATTCAAGGCGCGGCTGACCGCTGGAAGCTCCAGGCCGGTTCCTGGAAGATGGGAGGCCGACTTTGGCAGAGCATGAGTCCGAGGAAGGTGCTTGAGAGCGGATTCAAGGTGCGGCTGACCGCTAGAAGCTCCAGGCTGGTTCCTGGAAGATGGGAGGCCGACTTTGGCAGAGCATGAGTCCGAGGAAGGTGCTGGAGAGCGGATTCAAGGTGCGGCTGACCGCTAGAAGCTCCAGGCTGGTTCCTGGAAGATGGGAGGCCGACTTTGGCAGAGCTTGAGTCCGAGGAAGGTGCTGGAGAGCGGATTCAAGGTGCGGCTGACCGCTGGAAGCTCCAGGCTGGTTCTTTGAAGATGTGAGGCCGGCCTGGAGGAGAATGAGTCCGAGATAGGTGCTGGAGAGCGGATTCAAGGTGCGGCTGACCGCTGGAAGCTCCAGGCTGGTTCCTGGAAGATGTGAGGCCGACTTTGGCAGAGCATGAGTCCGAGGAAGGCGCTGGAGAGCGGATTCAAGGTGCGGCTGACCGCTAGAAGCTCCAGGCTGGTTCCTGGAAGATGGGAGGCCGACTTTGGCAGAGCTTGAGTCCGAGGAAGGTGCTGGAGAGCGGATTCAAGGTGCGGCTGACCGCTGGAAGCTCCAGGCTGGTTCTTTGAAGATGTGAGGCCGGCCTGGAGGAGAATGAGTCCGA
>NW_027457455.1:7500-12500 GCF_027942865.1 Odontesthes bonariensis
CATGAGTGCCTGGATGCTATGAGAGTGGAGCAGGGATGAATGCTGGACCGAGGAGAGGTGCTGAAACTCGGCCTGGATCTGTGTCTGTGACTGGACGTTATGAGAGGGGAGCAGGGATGAATTCCTGACCGAGGAGAGGTGCTGAAACTCGGCCTGGATGTGTCATTGCACAGGGCATGAGTGCCTGGATGTTCTGAGAGGGGAGCAGGGATGAATGCTGGACCGAGGAGAGGTGCTGAAACTCGGCCTGGATCTGTGTCTGTGACTGGACGTTATGAGAGGGGAGCAGGGATGAATTCCTGACCGAGGAGAGGTGCTGAAACTCGGCCTGGATGTGTCATTGCACAGGGCATGAGTGCCTGGATGTTCTGAGAGGGGAGCAGGGATGAATTCCTGACCGAGGAGAGGTGCTGAAACTAGGCCTGGATGTGTGTCATTGCGCAGGGCATGAGAGACTGGATGCTGTGAGAGGACAAAAGCCGTGAATGCTGTCCGAGCAGAGGTGCTGAAACTCGGCCTGGGTTCTGTTTGTCTGTGCGCAGGGCATGAGTGCCTGGACGTTATGAGAGGGGAGCAGGGATGATTGCCTGACCGAAGAGAGGTGCTGAAACTCGGCCTGGATGTGTGTCTCTGGGCCGGGCATGAGAGACTGGCTGTTGGGAGAGGACGGCAGCCATGAATACTGGACCGAGGAGAGGTGCTGAAACTCGGCCTGGATGTGTGTCTGTGGGCAGGGCATGAGAGACTGGCTGTTGGGAGAGGAAAGCAGCCATGAATGCTGTCCATGCAGAGGTGCTGAAACTCGGCCTGGATTTGTGTCTGTGGGCAGGGCACGAGAGCCTGGATGTTGGGCATGAATCCCAGTTCAGAAAAAGGACCTTTTCTGAAAGAAACACAGGAATCGCCTTCTTTTCCCGAGTTAAGACGAAATACGGATTTTTGTTAAAAAGTGATTTCCTTGGGCCAGAACAAGTTCAGACTCCTTAGTCCTTCATATATACATACATATATATCCATTCTAAGTAAGTTGCTTGCATAAACCTGCACAAACCCGGATAAATGGCCTCTTTTGGGATCAAAACACAGGAATCGCCTTCTTTTCCCGAGTTAAGACGAAATACGGATTTTTGTTAAAAAATGATTTCCTTGGGCCAGAACAAGTTCAGACTCCTTAGTCCTTCATATATACATAGAGATATATCCATTCTAAGTAAGTTCCATGCATAAACCTGCACAAACCCGGATAAATGGCCTCTTTTGGGATCAAAACACAGGAATCGCCTTCTTTTCCCGAGTTAAGACGAAATACGGATTTTTGTTAAAAAGTGATTTCCTTGGGCCAGAACAAGTTCAGACTCCTTAGTCCTTCATATATACATAGAGATATATCCATTCTAAGTAAGTTCCATGCATAAACCTGCACAAACCCGGATAAATGGCCTCTTTTGGGATCAAAACACAGGAATCGCCTTCTTTTCCCGAGTTAAGACGAAATACGGATTTTTGTTAAAAAGTGATTTCCTTGGGCCAGAACAAGTTCAGACTCCTTAGTCCTTCATATATACATAGAGATATATCCATTCTAAGTAAGTTCCATGCATAAACCTGCACAAACCCGGATAAATGGCCTCTTTTGGGATCAAAACACAGGAATCGCCTTCTTTTCCCGAGTTAAGACGAAATACGGATTTTTGTTAAAAAGTGATTTCCTTGGGCCAGAACAAGTTCAGACTCCTTAGTCCTTCATATATACATAGAGATATATCCATTCTAAGTAAGTTCCATGCATAAACCTGCACAAACCCGGATAAATGGCCTCTTTTGGGATCAAAACACAGGAATCGCCTTCTTTTCCCGAGTTAAGACGAAATACGGATTTTTGTTAAAAAATGATTTCCTTGGGCCAGAACAAGTTCAGACTCCTTAGTCCTTCATATATACATACATATATATCCATTCTAAGTAAGTTCCATGCATAAACCTGCACAAACCCGGATAAATGGCCTCTTTTGAGATCAAAACACAGGAATCGCCTTCTTTTCCCGAGTTAAGACCAAATACGGATTTTTGTTAAAAAGTGATTTCCTTGGGCCAGAACAAGTTCAGACTCCTTAGTCCTTCATATATCCATTATAAGTAGGAACCATGCACACACCTCTTTAAATGACCTTTATCCCGGTTCAGAAAAACGCCAAAGTGTCAAAAAGTACCAGGGGCATGAAGCCCGGTTCAGAAAAACGTCAAAGTGTCAAAAAGTACCAGGGGCATGAAGCCCGGTTCAGAAAAACGTCAAAGTGTCAAAAAGTACCAGGGGCATGAAGCCCGGTTCAGAAAAACGTCAAAGTGTCAAAAAGTACCAGGGGCATGAAGCCCGGTTCAGAAAAACGTCAAAGTGTCAAAAAGTACCAGGGGCATGAAGCCCGGTTCAGAAAAACGTCAAAGTGTCAAAAAGTACCAGGGGCATGAAGCCCGGTTCAGAAAAACGTCAAAGTGTCAAAAAGTACCAGGGGCATGAAGCCCGGTTCAGAAAAACGTCAAAGTGTCAAAAAGTACCAGGGGCATGAAGCCCGGTTGAGAAATATTTTCTAAGTGCCAAAAAGTACCAGGGGTGAGAATCCCGGTTCAGAAAATTTTCTAAGTGCCACATAGTACCAGAGGTGAAAAAGTTTATAGTACCAGGGGTGATAAAGTTTGAAAAAATTTCTGTCAGAGAACGGGAAAAGGGGACGATGGGCCGAGTCAGCCCAAGGCCCGCCCCTATTCTCCCACACGACGAGGTTATTAGCAGACGACGAAAACACCATCTGCACGATTTCAGAAACCCAGTTTTCGGAAAAATATCTGAGTACCAGACTGGGACGGTGAATTGATAATCCGAAAGATGACACTTTCCACGGCCTGAAATGATGGAGGAAGGGGGCAAAAGCTCCAGCCTGGCTCCTGGAGGAGGGGTCCAAAGGCAAGAACGTGTGTCCGAGGATGGGTGCAGGAGAGCGGATTCAAGGCGCGGCTGACCGCTGGAAGCTCCAGGCCGGTTCCTGGAAGATGGGAGGCCGACTTTGGCAGAGCATGAGTCCGAGGAAGGTGCTTGAGAGCGGATTCAAGGCGCGGCTGACCGCTAAAGGCTCCAGGCTGGTTCCTGGAAGATGGGAGGCCGGCCTGGAGGAGAATGTGTCCGAGGAAGGTGCTGGAGAGCGGATTCAAGGTGCGGCTGACCGCTGGAAGCTCCAGGCTGGTTCCTGGAAGATGTGAGGCCGACTTTGGCAGAGCATGAGTCCGAGGAAGGTGCTGGAGAGCGGATTCAAGGTGCGGCTGACCGCTGGAAGCTCCAGGCTGGTTCTTTGAAGATGTGAGGCCGGCCTGGAGGAGAATGAGTCCGAGATAGGTGCTGGAGAGCGGATTCAAGGTGCGGCTGACAACTGGAAGCTCCAGGCTGGTTCCTGGAAGATGTGAGGCCGACTTTGGCAGAGCATGAGTCCGAGGAAGGTGCTTGAGAGCGGATTCAAGGTGCGGCTGACCGCTAGAAGCTCCAGGCTGGTTCCTGGAAGATGGGAGGCCGACTTTGGCAGAGCTTGAGTCCGAGGAAGGTGCTGGAGAGCGGATTCAAGGTGCGGCTGACCGCTGGAAGCTCCAGGCTGGTTCTTTGAAGATGTGAGGCCGGCCTGGAGGAGAATGAGTCCGAGATAGGTGCTGGAGAGCGGATTCAAGGTGCGGCTGACCGCTGGAAGCTCCAGGCTGGTTCCTGGAAGATGTGAGGCCGACTTTGGCAGAGCATGAGTCCGAGGAAGGTGCTTGAGAGCGGATTCAAGGTGCGGCTGACCGCTAGAAGCTCCAGGCTGGTTCCTGGAAGATGGGAGGCCGACTTTGGCAGAGCATGAGTCCGAGGAAGGTGCTGGAGAGCGGATTCAAGGTGCGGCTGACCGCTAGAAGCTCCAGGCTGGTTCCTGGAAGATGGGAGGCCGACTTTGGCAGAGCTTGAGTCCGAGGAAGGTGCTGGAGAGCGGATTCAAGGTGCGGCTGACCGCTGGAAGCTCCAGGCTGGTTCTTTGAAGATGTGAGGCCGGCCTGGAGGAGAATGAGTCCGAGATAGGTGCTGGAGAGCGGATTCAAGGTGCGGCTGACCGCTGGAAGCTCCAGGCTGGTTCCTGGAAGATGTGAGGCCGACTTTGGCAGAGCATGAGTCCGAGGAAGGTGCTTGAGAGCGGATTCAAGGTGCGGCTGACCGCTAGAAGCTCCAGGCTGGTTCCTGGAAGATGGGAGGCCGACTTTGGCAGAGCATGAGTCCGAGGAAGGTGCTGGAGAGCGGATTCAAGGTGCGGCTGACCGCTAGAAGCTCCAGGCTGGTTCCTGGAAGATGGGAGGCCGACTTTGGCAGAGCTTGAGTCCGAGGAAGGTGCTGGAGAGCGGATTCAAGGTGCGGCTGACCGCTGGAAGCTCCAGGCTGGTTCTTTGAAGATGTGAGGCCGGCCTGGAGGAGAATGAGTCCGAGATAGGTGCTGGAGAGCGGATTCAAGGTGCGGCTGACCGCTGGAAGCTCCAGGCTGGTTCCTGGAAGATGTGAGGCCGACTTTGGCAGAGCATGAGTCCGAGGAAGGCGCTGGAGAGCGGATTCAAGGTGCGGCTGACCGCTAGAAGCTCCAGGCTGGTTCCTGGAAGATGGGAGGCCGACTTTGGCAGAGCTTGAGTCCGAGGAAGGTGCTGGAGAGCGGATTCAAGGTGCGGCTGACCGCTGGAAGCTCCAGGCTGGTTCTTTGAAGATGTGAGGCCGGCCTGGAGGAGAATGAGTCCGAGATAGGTGCTGGAGAGCGGATTCAAGGTGCGGCTGACCGCTGGAAGCTCCAGGCTGGTTCCTGGAAGATGTGAGGCCGACTTTGGCAGAGCATGAGTCCGAGGAAGGTGCTTGAGAGCGGATTCAAGGTGCGGCTGACCGCTAGAAGCTCCAGGCTGGTTCCTGGAAGATGTGAGGCCGACTTTGGCAGAGCATGAGTCCGAGGAAGGTG
>NW_027457455.1:22500-27500 GCF_027942865.1 Odontesthes bonariensis
CGGGGTCGGCTTGTTTGAGAAAGAAACCCAGGAATCGCCTTCTTTTCCCGAGTTAAGACGAAATACGGATTTTTGTAAAAAAAAGATTTCCTTGGGCCAAACCAAGTTCAGACTCTTTAGTCCTTCATATATAGCCATTCCGAGTAGGTTCCATGCACAAAACCTCTTTAAATGGCCTTTTTTTGACAAAGAAACCCAGGAATCGCCTTCTTTTCCCGAGTTAAGACCAAATACGGATTTTTGTTAAAAAATGATTTCCTTGGGCCAAACCAAGTTCAGACTCCTTAGTCCGTTATGTCTATGTTCATTCTGAGTAGGTTCCATGCACAAACCTCTTTAAATGGCCTTTTTTGAGAGAGAAACCCAGGAATCGCCTTCTTTTCCCGAGTTAAGACGAAATACGGATTTTTGTTAAAAAATGATTTCCTTGGGCCAAACCAAGTTCAGACTCCTTAGTCCGTTATGTCTATGTTCATTCTGAGTAGGTTCCATGCTTAAACCTCTTTAAATTGCCTTTTTTGAGAAAGAAACACCGCAAAAGCTTTCCTTTGCGGAGTGATGTCGTTGCGCAGGGCATGAGTGCCTGGATGTTCTGAGAGGGGAGCAGGGATGAATGCCTGACCGAGGAGAGGTGCTGAAACTCGGCCTGGATGTGTGTCTGTGCGCAGGGCATGAGTGCCTGGATGCTGTGAGAGGGGAGCAGGGATGAATGCTGGACCGAGGAGAGGTGCTGAAACTCGGCCTGGATGTGTGTCTGTGCGCAGGGCATGAGTGCCTGGATGCTGTGAGAGGGGAGCAGGGATGAATGCTGGACCGAGGAGAGGTGCTGAAACTCGGCCTGGGTGTGTGACTGTGCGCAGGGCATGAGTGCCTGGATGCTGTGAGAGGGGAGCAGGGATGAATGCCTGACCGAGGAGAGGTGCTGAAACTCGGCCTGGATGTGTCATTGCGCAGGGCATGAGTGCCTGGATGCTATGAGAGTGGAGCAGGGATGAATGCTGGACCGAGCAGAGGTGCTGAAACTCGGCCTGGATGTGTGTCTGTGCGCAGGGCATGAGTGCCTGGATGCTATGAGAGTGGAGCAGGGATGAATGCTGGACCGAGGAGAGGTGCTGAAACTCGGCCAGGATGTGTGTCTGTGCGCAGGGCATGAGTGCCTGGATGCTATGAGAGTGGAGCAGGGATGAATGCTGGACCGAGCAGAGGTGCTGAAACTCGGCCTGGATGTGTGTCTGTGCGCAGGGCATGAGTGCCTGGATGCTATGAGAGTGGAGCAGGGATGAATGCTGGACCGAGGAGAGGTGCTGAAACTCGGCCAGGATGTGTGTCTGTGCGCAGGGCATGAGTGCCTGGATGCTATGAGAGTGGAGCAGGGATGAATGCTGGACCGAGGAGAGGTGCTGAAACTCGGCCTGGATCTGTGTCTGTGACTGGACGTTATGAGAGGGGAGCAGGGATGAATTCCTGACCGAGGAGAGGTGCTGAAACTCGGCCTGGATGTGTCATTGCACAGGGCATGAGTGCCTGGATGTTCTGAGAGGGGAGCAGGGATGAATGCTGGACCGAGGAGAGGTGCTGAAACTCGGCCTGGATCTGTGTCTGTGACTGGACGTTATGAGAGGGGAGCAGGGATGAATTCCTGACCGAGGAGAGGTGCTGAAACTCGGCCTGGATGTGTCATTGCACAGGGCATGAGTGCCTGGATGTTCTGAGAGGGGAGCAGGGATGAATTCCTGACCGAGGAGAGGTGCTGAAACTAGGCCTGGATGTGTGTCATTGCGCAGGGCATGAGAGACTGGATGCTGTGAGAGGACAAAAGCCGTGAATGCTGTCCGAGCAGAGGTGCTGAAACTCGGCCTGGGTTCTGTTTGTCTGTGCGCAGGGCATGAGTGCCTGGACGTTATGAGAGGGGAGCAGGGATGATTGCCTGACCGAAGAGAGGTGCTGAAACTCGGCCTGGATGTGTGTCTCTGGGCCGGGCATGAGAGACTGGCTGTTGGGAGAGGACGGCAGCCATGAATACTGGACCGAGGAGAGGTGCTGAAACTCGGCCTGGATGTGTGTCTGTGGGCAGGGCATGAGAGACTGGCTGTTGGGAGAGGAAAGCAGCCATGAATGCTGTCCATGCAGAGGTGCTGAAACTCGGCCTGGATTTGTGTCTGTGGGCAGGGCACGAGAGCCTGGATGTTGGGCATGAATCCCAGTTCAGAAAAAGGACCTTTTCTGAAAGAAACACAGGAATCGCCTTCTTTTCCCGAGTTAAGACGAAATACGGATTTTTGTTAAAAAGTGATTTCCTTGGGCCAGAACAAGTTCAGACTCCTTAGTCCTTCATATATACATACATATATATCCATTCTAAGTAAGTTGCTTGCATAAACCTGCACAAACCCGGATAAATGGCCTCTTTTGGGATCAAAACACAGGAATCGCCTTCTTTTCCCGAGTTAAGACGAAATACGGATTTTTGTTAAAAAATGATTTCCTTGGGCCAGAACAAGTTCAGACTCCTTAGTCCTTCATATATACATAGAGATATATCCATTCTAAGTAAGTTCCATGCATAAACCTGCACAAACCCGGATAAATGGCCTCTTTTGGGATCAAAACACAGGAATCGCCTTCTTTTCCCGAGTTAAGACGAAATACGGATTTTTGTTAAAAAGTGATTTCCTTGGGCCAGAACAAGTTCAGACTCCTTAGTCCTTCATATATACATAGAGATATATCCATTCTAAGTAAGTTCCATGCATAAACCTGCACAAACCCGGATAAATGGCCTCTTTTGGGATCAAAACACAGAATCGCCTTCTTTTCCCGAGTTAAGACGAAATACGGATTTTTGTTAAAAAGTGATTTCCTTGGGCCAGAACAAGTTCAGACTCCTTAGTCCTTCATATATACATAGAGATATATCCATTCTAAGTAAGTTCCATGCATAAACCTGCACAAACCCGGATAAATGGCCTCTTTTGGGATCAAAACACAGGAATCGCCTTCTTTTCCCGAGTTAAGACGAAATACGGATTTTTGTTAAAAAGTGATTTCCTTGGGCCAGAACAAGTTCAGACTCCTTAGTCCTTCATATATACATAGAGATATATCCATTCTAAGTAAGTTCCATGCATAAACCTGCACAAACCCGGATAAATGGCCTCTTTTGGGATCAAAACACAGGAATCGCCTTCTTTTCCCGAGTTAAGACGAAATACGGATTTTTGTTAAAAAATGATTTCCTTGGGCCAGAACAAGTTCAGACTCCTTAGTCCTTCATATATACATACATATATATCCATTCTAAGTAAGTTCCATGCATAAACCTGCACAAACCCGGATAAATGGCCTCTTTTGAGATCAAAACACAGGAATCGCCTTCTTTTCCCGAGTTAAGACCAAATACGGATTTTTGTTAAAAAGTGATTTCCTTGGGCCAGAACAAGTTCAGACTCCTTAGTCCTTCATATATCCATTATAAGTAGGAACCATGCACACACCTCTTTAAATGACCTTTATCCCGGTTCAGAAAAACGCCAAAGTGTCAAAAAGTACCAGGGGCATGAAGCCCGGTTCAGAAAAACGTCAAAGTGTCAAAAAGTACCAGGGGCATGAAGCCCGGTTCAGAAAAACGTCAAAGTGTCAAAAAGTACCAGGGGCATGAAGCCCGGTTCAGAAAAACGTCAAAGTGTCAAAAAGTACCAGGGGCATGAAGCCCGGTTCAGAAAAACGTCAAAGTGTCAAAAAGTACCAGGGGCATGAAGCCCGGTTCAGAAAAACGTCAAAGTGTCAAAAAGTACCAGGGGCATGAAGCCCGGTTCAGAAAAACGTCAAAGTGTCAAAAAGTACCAGGGGCATGAAGCCCGGTTCAGAAAAACGTCAAAGTGTCAAAAAGTACCAGGGGCATGAAGCCCGGTTGAGAAATATTTTCTAAGTGCCAAAAAGTACCAGGGGTGAGAATCCCGGTTCAGAAAATTTTCTAAGTGCCACATAGTACCAGAGGTGAAAAAGTTTATAGTACCAGGGGTGATAAAGTTTGAAAAAATTTCTGTCAGAGAACGGGAAAAGGGGACGATGGGCCGAGTCAGCCCAAGGCCCGCCCCCTATTCTCCCACACGACGAGGTTATTAGCAGACGACGAAAACACCATCTGCACGATTTCAGAAACCCAGTTTTCGGGAAAAATATCTGAGTACCAGACTGGGACGGTGAATTGATAATCCGAAAGATGACACTTTCCACGGCCTGAAATGATGGAGGAAGGGGGCAAAAGCTCCAGCCTGGCTCCTGGAGGAGGGGTCCAAAGGCAAGAACGTGTGTCCGAGGATGGGTGCAGGAGAGCGGATTCAAGGCGCGGCTGACCGCTGGAAGCTCCAGGCCGGTTCCTGGAAGATGGGAGGCCGACTTTGGCAGAGCATGAGTCCGAGGAAGGTGCTTGAGAGCGGATTCAAGGTGCGGCTGACCGCTAGAAGCTCCAGGCTGGTTCCTGGAAGATGGGAGGCCGACTTTGGCAGAGCATGAGTCCGAGGAAGGTGCTGGAGAGCGGATTCAAGGTGCGGCTGACCGCTAGAAGCTCCAGGCTGGTTCCTGGAAGATGGGAGGCCGACTTTGGCAGAGCTTGAGTCCGAGGAAGGTGCTGGAGAGCGGATTCAAGGTGCGGCTGACCGCTGGAAGCTCCAGGCTGGTTCTTTGAAGATGTGAGGCCGGCCTGGAGGAGAATGAGTCCGAGATAGGTGCTGGAGAGCGGATTCAAGGTGCGGCTGACCGCTGGAAGCTCCAGGCTGGTTCCTGGAAGATGTGAGGCCGACTTTGGCAGAGCATGAGTCCGAGGAAGGCGCTGGAGAGCGGATTCAAGGTGCGGCTGACCGCTAGAAGCTCCAGGCTGGTTCCTGGAAGATGGGAGGCCGACTTTGGCAGAGCTTGAGTCCGAGGAAGGTGCTGGAGAGCGGATTCAAGGTGCGGCTGACCGCTGGAAGCTCCAGGCTGGTTCTTTGAAGATGTGAGGC
>NW_027457456.1:0-30220 GCF_027942865.1 Odontesthes bonariensis
GCCGCAAGTCCGACGATACGACCACAAAGTCGATCATCGAGCTGCGGCCTAGGGTGTCCTGGTGCCAAGTGCATATATGGACACCCTTATGCCTGAACATGGTGTTCGTTATGGACAGTCCGTGACGAGCACAGAAGTCCAACAACAAAACACCACTCTGATTCAGATCGGGGGGGCCGTTCCTCCCAATCACGCCCCTCCGGGTCTCACTGTCATTGCCCACGTGAGCATTGAAGTCCCCCAGCAGGACGAGGGAGTCTCCCGGAGGAGCACTCTCTAGTGCCTCCTCCAGGGACTCCAAAAGTGTGGGTACTCTGAACTGCCGTTCGGTGCATAAGCACAAACAACAGTCAGGACCCGTCCCCCCACCCTAAGGCGGAGGGAGGCTACCCTCTGGTCCACCGGGGTAAACCCCAATGTACAGGCGCACAGCCGGGGGGCAATAAGTATGCCCACACCTGCTCTACGCCTCTTACCGCAGGCAACTCCAGAGTGGAAGAGAGTCCAACCCCTCTGGAGGAGGCTGGTTCCGGAGCCCAAGCCGTGCGTCGAGGTGAGTCCGACTATATCTAGCCGGAACCGCTCAGCCTCGCGCACCAGCTCAGGCTCCTTCCCCAGCAGAGAGGTGACGTTCCACGTCCCAAGAGCCAGCTTCAGTAGCCGAGGATCAGACCGCCAAGGTCCCCGCCTTCGGCTCCAGGGGGGGGCCCCGGTGACCCGCGTCCGGGCGAAGGAACACGGTGTCCAATTTTCTTCATCATCATAGGGGTTTTATGAGCTGTTCTTTGTCTGGTCCCTCATCTAGGATCTGTTTGCCTTGGGTGACCCTACCAGGGGCTTAAAGCCCCAGACAACATAGCTCCCAGACTCACTGGGGCACGCAAACCCCCCCACCACGGTAAGGTGACAGCTCAAGGGGAGTAAATAATATAAAGGTGTTTTTACATTTAAATACCATTTTATGGGAATAGTAGATAGATAGATAGATAGATAGATAGATAGATAGATAGATAAGTACTTTTTTCATCCCAATTTGGGAAATTGTTGTGTTGCAGCAGCACACAGTAAAAGATATGTAAACAATTAAAGTGAAAAGAAGCAAATATAATAGAATAAAATAAAATAAAACTTAATAAAAATAGTGAATAAACATTAGGTACCATCCTAGTACCAGAATAGTACCATCACAGCATTGACGGTGGTAAATGACAGTTCTGTTGCTCCATGGTGCATCTCTCTTTATTGATTTAAAAGCGTTTGATACGCTCGAACACAATAGTTTAAAACTTAGACTCTCGGAGGAAGCAGTTGCTTGGTTCATCTTAGTAATGGGACTCATTAAATATGATTGCCTGTGTACTGTTACTGTCCACCAGGGGGTGCCGCAGGGTTGTGTGTTAGAGCCCCTCTTATTCCTTATTTATAGCAATGATCTGGGTATAAATGGGACAGATGCTAATGTTCACCTCTATGCTGATGACAGTTATTTACAGCTCCGGACCAACTCCTGTTCAGGCCACTGAATCCCTGCAGAAAGCCTCTGTTGGTGTCCAGGACTCATTACTTCAGCTGAAACTCGTCCTCAACGCTGAGAAGACCGAGCTGATGCTGTTCTCTGAATCTAGGAAGAGGCCACAGACCCCCCCTGGAGGGAAATGAAACAGAGGTGGTTCAGAGTATAAACACTTGGGTGTCTTGACTTACGTCTCCCTCACTTTCAGATTGAGAAACTTGTGAAGAAGCTGAGGTTAAAACTGGGTTTTTAATTTTCAAAATAAGATGCTTTTCTCTTTTAATGTAAAGAGCACTTGTTGCTGCTACTTGTTCTGGTTTTTGGAGATCTTTTAGAGATGAAAAGCTCCAGCAGAAGGACTGAAACTAACAGCGTTAACCTCTTTGAGTGTCTTCAAACCCAAACTGAGGACACTTGAGGGCGACTCCACTACATGTTTTTCATTATTCAATCCTTTTTCTTTCACTTGTTTGTGCTTTTATCTGTAATTGTTTAACTGTGTTTTGGATCTGCTGCTGCCTATCTTGGCTTAAATAAAGGTTTTAATGACAATAAAAGATGATCGATACAAAGATCAGCTTCATCTGAGAGTGGTTCATATCATCATGTCCTCTGAGACCTTTTATGGACCTTCTCTGGACATTTATTCATACAAACAGTCCTCTAAGCCTCCGTCTTAAAACCCATTTTTATTCCCTGGCTTTTAACCCAGTTTCTGTCATTGTTTTAATATTGTTGTTTTTGCATTGTTCTTGTGTTTTATGCCTTGTATTTTGTGTTGTACAGCACTTTGTTTCAGCCACGGCTGTGTTAAAAGGCTTTATAAATAAAGTTGAGTTGATCAGGGATCAATCCCACAGCACCGCGGTCTGAAAACACCTTTTATTCATTCAGGAAACACGGAGACATTTTGGACCTTTTCTGCTTTTATTGTGAAACTCCTCACCGGAAGCAGCTGGTGACTGTTTTCTCTTGACTCCGGTGAGTTTACTTTAGTCCCGCAGCTGCAGCTCAGAGAAACAGATGCTGCTGGAAGGAGGAGCACCGCAGACCCGAGGAGAGCCAGAGGAGAGCCAGAGACCGGTGACTGCCGCCCGAGTGTGTTCCGAGTGGGTCCGAATGCTTCCGAACGGGTCTGAGTGGTTCTGAGTGTGTTCTGAGTGGTTCTGAGTGGTTCTGAGTGTGTTCTGAATGGTTCTGAACGGGTACGAGTGTGTTCTGAGTGGTTCCGAGTGGTTCTGAGTGTGTTCCGAGTGGTTCCGAGTGGTTCTGAGTGTGTTCCGAGTGGTTCTGAGTGTGTTCCGAGTGGTTCTGAGTGGTTCAGAACGGGTCTGAGTGTGTGTTTAACTCCGGTTCGGGTCAGTCTCGGTGTGAACAGGCGTTTTAAACCCTTTAAAGCTGATTGCTTCCCGGTGTGGAACACTCACTGTGAGTCTCTTTGGATCAGAGCTTCTGCAGAATGACCCTGATGGGATTGTTGCAGGTTTTTCCGGCTCCGGAAGTTTGTCAGACTCGGTTCGGACTGATTATGGACCTTATGATCTTATTCAGGAGTTCGGGTTCAGCTTCTCGGGCCGAACTTCTTTTAACTGAGATGAAGTGCGCGCGGACAGGAGCACGCGCTGAGGTGCGTGCTTTGTGGGAGTTTATTTTGATGAGAGAGATGAAAAGTTGTTGGGTCCCGCCGGGTCCTGTTGGGTCCCGCCGGGTCCTGTTGGGTCCCGCCGGCGGAACAAAGCGGACCTCAGCTCACCTGATCAGTTCAGAGTTCAGTTCCGGTCTGGATCCCCTTCATCACAGCAGCTCTTTGATCAGAGTAAACAGGAGTAGAAGTAGAAGAAGAAGAAGAAGGGGGGAGGGTCTGCACACATGTAAATTCAATCAGGAGACACCCCCCCAGCACAGGGTCTCTGGTCACATGGTTGCTGTATTGATCACATCAGCTGCTCAGTGTGAACAGTCCCTGTTGTCATGGTGACACACAGCAGTGCATCCTTCAGACCGGGTTCAGGTCCTGGAGCAGGACTCCCCTGGAGCAGGACTCCTCTGGAGCTGGACTCCCCTGGAGCAGGACTCCCCTGGAGCTGGACTCCCCTGGAGCAGGACTCCCCTGGAGCTGGACTCCCCTGGAGCTGGACTCCTCTGGAGCCGGACTCCCCTGGAGCCGGACTCCCCTGGAGCTGGACTCCCCTGGAGCAGGACTCCCCTGGAGCTGGACTCCCCTGGAGCAGGACTCCCCTGGAGCTGGTCTCCCCTGGAGCTGGACTCCCCTGGAGCAGGACTCCCCTGGAGCTGGACTCCCCTGGAGCAGGTCTCCCCTGGAGCTGGTCTCCCCTGGAGCAGGACTCCCCTGGAGCAGGACTCCCCTGGAGCTGGACTCCTCTGGAGCTGGACTCCCCTGGAGCAGGACTCCCCTGGAGCTGGTCTCCCCTGGAGCAGGACTCCCCTGGAGCTGGACTCCCCTGGAGCAGGACTCCCCTGGAGCTGGTCTCCCCTGGAGCTGGACTCCCCTGGAGCTGGTCTCCCCTGGAGCTGGTCTCCCCTGGAGCAGGACTCCCCTGGAGCAGGACTCCCCTGGAGCTGGACTCCCCTGGAGCAGGACTCCCCTGGAGCAGGACTCCCCTGGAGCTGGTCTCCCCTGGAGCAGGACTCCCCTGGAGCAGGACTCCCCTGGAGCTGGTCTCCCCTGGAGCAGGACTCCCCTGGAGCAGGACTCCCCTGGAGCAGGACTCCCCTGGAGCAGGACTCCCCTGGAGCAGGACTCCCCTGGAGCAGGACTCCCCTGGAGCAGGACTCCCCTGGAGCTGGTCTCCCCTGGAGCAGGACTCCCCTGGAGCAGGACTCCCCTGGAGCTGGACTCCTCTGGAGCTGGACTGAAAAGTTCTCTGATTGGTGTGTGTGGGCGGAGCCAGTGGGCCGCAGTTCTCTGATTGGTGTGTGTGGGCGGAGCCAGTGGGCCGCAGTTCTCTGATTGGTGTGAGTGGACGGAGCCAGCGGGCCGCAGGCCTCTGATTGGTGTGCGTGGGCGGAGCCAGCGGGCCGCAGGCCTCTGATTGGTGTGCGTGGGCGGAGCCAGCGGGCCGCAGGCCTCTGATTGGTGTGCGTGGGCGGAGCCAGCGGGCCGCAGGCCTCTGATTGGTGTGCGTGGGCGGAGCCAGCGGGCCGCAGGCCTCTGATTGGTGTGCGTGGGCGGAGCCAGCGGGGCCGCAGGCCTCTGATTGGTGTGCGTGGGCGGGCCGCAGGCCTCTGATTGGTGTGCGTGGGCGGAGCCAGCGGGGCCGCAGGCCTCTGATTGGTGTGTGTGGGCGGAGCCAGCGGGCCGCAGGCCTCTGATTGGTGTGCGTGGGCGGAGCCAGCGGGCCGCAGGCCTCTGATTGGTTTGCGTGGGCGGAGCCAGCGGGCCGCAGGCCTCTGATTGGTGTGCGTGGGCGGAGCCAGCGGGCCGCAGGCCTCTGATTGGTGTGTGGGCGGAGCCAGCGGGCCGCAGGCCTCTGATTGGTGTGTGGGCGGAGCCAGCGGGCCGCAGGCCTCTGATTGGTGTGTGGGCGGAGCCAGCGGGCCGCAGGCCTCTGATTGGTGTGCGTGGGCGGAGCCAGCGGGCCGCAGGCCTCTGATTGGTGTGCGTGGGCGGAGCCAGCGGGCCGCAGGCCTCTGATTGGTGTGCGTGGGCGGAGCCAGCGGGCCGCAGGCCTCTGATTGGTGTGCGTGGGCGGAGCCAGCGGGCCGCAGGCCTCTGATTGGTGTGCGTGGGCGGAGCCAGCGGGCCGCAGGCCTCTGATTGGTGTGCGTGGGCGGAGCCAGCGGGCCGCAGGCCTCTGATTGGTGTGCGTGGGCGGAGCCAGCGGGCCGCAGGCCTCTGATTGGTTTGCGTGGGCGGAGCCAGCGGGCCGCAGGCCTCTGATTGGTGTGCGTGGGCGGAGCCAGCGGGCCGCAGGCCTCTGATTGGTGTGTGGGCGGAGCCAGCGGGCCGCAGGCCTCTGATTGGTGTGTGGGCGGAGCCAGCGGGCCGCAGGCCTCTGATTGGTGTGTGGGCGGAGCCAGCGGGCCGCAGGCCTCTGATTGGTGTGCGTGGGCGGAGCCAGCGGGCCGCAGGCCTCTGATTGGTGTGCGTGGGCGGAGCCAGCGGGCCGCAGGCCTCTGATTGGTGTGTGTGCAGAGGCTGTGAGCCTCACAGTAAACAGCTTGCTGATTGATCAGTGCTGACGCTGTGATCTGATAACCGATCTGCAGTATCAGCACCTTTGACCCGACACCTTTGAGCTGAACCGTGTGTGTTCACCGTGTTTACCGCAGAGCGAGCGGCGCCGCCAGCATTCCTGCTCAGAGCCGGCTGCAGACATGTCCGTCTCCACTCAGCTGGGGCTGCTGCTGTGGAAGAACTTCACCTACCGGCGACGCCAGAAGGTCAGTTTAACTTCACTTTAATGTTCTGTTCTGTGTTCTGACCCGCCGGGCCTCAGGCAGAACCCTTTAATGTTCTGTTCTGTGTTCTGACCCGCCGGGCCTCAGGCAGAACCCATTAATGTTCTGTTCTGTGTTCTGACCCGCCGGGCCTCAGGCAGAACCCATTAATGTTCTGTTCTGTGTTCTGACCCGCCGGGCCTCAGGCAGAACTCTTTAATGTTCTGTTCTGTGTTCTGTGTTCTGACCCGCCGGGCCTCAGGCAGAACCCATTAATTCTGTGTTCTGTGTTCTGACTCGCCGGGCCTCAGGCAGAACCCTTTAATGTTCTGTTCTGTGTTCTGACCCGCCGGGCCTCAGGCAGAACCCATTAATGTTCTGTTCTGTGTTCTGACCCGCCGGGCCTCAGGCAGAACCCATTAATGTTCTGTTCTGTGTTCTGACCCGCCGGGCCTCAGGCAGAACCCTTTAATGTTCTGTTCTGTGTTCTGTGTTCTGACCCGCCGGGCCTCAGGCAGAGTCCAGTAATGTTCTGTACTGTGTTCTGACCCGCCGGGCCTCAGGCAGAACCCAGTCTGGGTCTCAGAGCCTCTGAAACTCTGACCCGGCTGGAGGTTCTGGAGCCCGGTTCTCCCTAACTCTAACCCGGCTGGAGGTTCTGAGCCCGGTTCTCCCTAACTCTAACCCGGCTGGAGGTTCTGAGCCCGGTTCTCCCTAACTCTAACCCGGCTGGAGGTTCTGAGCCCGGTTCTCCCTAACTCTGACCCGGCTGGAGGTTCTGAGCCCGGTTCTCCCTAACTCTGACCCGGCTGGAGGTTCTGGAGCCCGGTTCTCCCTAACTCTGACCCGGCTGGAGGTTCTGGAGCCCGGTTCTCCCTAACTCTGACCCGGCTGGAGGTTCTGGAGCCCGGTTCTCCCTAACTCTGACCCGGCTGGAGGTTCTGAGCCCGGTTCTCCCTAACTCTGACCCGGCTGGAGGTTCTGAGCCCGGTTCTCCCTAACTCTGACCCGGCTGGAGGTTCTGGAGCCCGGTTCTCCCTAACTCTGACCCGGCTGGAGGTTCTGGAGCCCGGTTCTCCCTAACTCTAACCCGGCTGGAGGTTCTGAGCCCGGTTCTCCCTAACTCTGACCCGGCTGGAGGTTCTGAGCCCGGTTCTCCCTAACTCTGACCCGGCTGGAGGTTCTGGAGCCCGGTTCTCCCTAACTCTGACCCGGCTGGAGGTTCTGAGCCCGGTTCTCCCTAACTCTAACCCGGCTGGAGGTTCTGAGCCCGGTTCTCCCTAACTCTAACCCGGCTGGAGGTTCTGGAGCCCGGTTCTCCCTAACTCTAACCCGTCTGAAGGTTCTGAGCCCGGTTCTCCCTAACTCTAACCCGGCTGGAGGTTCTGAGCCCGGTTCTCCCTAACTATAACCCGGCTGGAGGTTCTGAGCCCGGTTCTCCCTAACTCTGACCCTGCTGGAGGTTCTGAGCCCGGTTCTCCCTAACTCTAACCCAGCTGGAGGTTCTGAGCCCGGTTCTCCCTAACTGTAACCCGGCTGGAGGTTCTGAGCCCGGTTCTCCCTAACTCTAACCCGGCTGGAGGTTCTGAGCCCGGTTCTCCCTAACTCTAACCCGGCTGGAGGTTCTGGAGCCCGGTTCTCCCTAACTGTAACCCGGCTGGAGGTTCTGAGCCCGGTTCTCCCTAACTCTGACCCGGCTGGAGGTTCTGGAGCCCGGTTCTCCCTAACTCTGACCCGGCTGGAGGTTCTGAGCCCGGTTCTCCCTAACTGTAACCCGGCTGGAGGTTCTGAGCCCGGTTCTCCCTAACTGTAACCCGGCTGGAGGTTCTGAGCCCGGTTCTCCCTAACTCTAACCCGGCTGGAGGTTCTGGAGCCCGGTTCTCCCTAACTCTGACCCGGCTGGAGGTTCTGGAGCCCGGTTCTCCCTAACTCTGACCCGGCTGGAGGTTCTGGAGCCCGGTTCTCCCTAACTCTGACCCGGCTGGAGGTTCTGAGCCCGGTTCTCCCTAACTCTGACCCGGCTGGAGGTTCTGAGCCCGGTTCTCCCTATCTCTGACCCGGCTGGAGGTTCTGGAGCCCGGTTCTCCCTAACTCTGACCCGGCTGGAGGTTCTGAGCCCGGTTCTCCCTAACTCTGACCCGGCTGGAGGTTCTGAGCCCGGTTCTCCCTAACTCTGACCCGGCTGGAGGTTCTGGAGCCCGGTTCTCCCTAACTCTGACCCGGCTGGAGGTTCTGAGCCCGGTTCTCCCTAACTCTAACCCGGCTGGAGGTTCTGAGCCCGGTTCTCCCTAACTCTAACCCGGCTGGAGGTTCTGGAGCCCGGTTCTCCCTAACTCTGACCCGGCTGGAGGTTCTGGAGCCCGGTTCTCCCTAACTCTGACCCGGCTGGAGGTTCTGGAGCCCGGTTCTCCCTAACTCTAACCCGGCTGGAGGTTCTGAGCCCGGTTCTCCCTAACTCTAACCCGGCTGGAGGTTCTGAGCCCGGTTCTCCCTAACTCTAACCCGGCTGGAGGTTCTGAGCCCGGTTCTCCCTAACTCTAACCCGGCTGGAGGTTCTGGAGCCCGGTTCTCCCTAACTCTGACCCGGCTGGAGGTTCTGGAGCCCGGTTCTCCCTAACTCTGACCCGGCTGGAGGTTCTGGAGCCCGGTTCTCCCTAACTCTGACCCGG
Organism: Odontesthes bonariensis; assembly: GCF_027942865.1. Classification (NCBI taxonomy): domain Eukaryota; kingdom Metazoa; phylum Chordata; class Actinopteri; order Atheriniformes; family Atherinopsidae; genus Odontesthes; species Odontesthes bonariensis. Next base: position 8,584 of record NW_027457456.1, read on the forward strand.
CTGGAGGTTCTGAGCCCGGTTCTCCCTAACTCTGACCCGGCTGGAGGTTCTGGAGCCCGGTTCTCCCTAACTCTAACCCGGCTGAAGGTTCTGAGCCCGGTTCTCCCTAACTCTAACCCGGCTGGAGGTTCTGAGCCCGGTTCTCCCTAACTATAACCCGGCTGGAGGTTCTGAGCCCGGTTCTCCCTAACTCTGACCCTGCTGGAGGTTCTGAGCCCGGTTCTCCCTAACTCTGACCCGGCTGGAGGTTCTGAGCCCGGTTCTCCCTAACTCTAACCCGGCTGGAGGTTCTGGAGCCCGGTTCTCCCTAACTCTAACCCGGCTGGAGGTTCTGAGCCCGGTTCTCCCTAACTCTAACCCGGCTGGAGGTTCTGAGCCCGGTTCTCCCTAACTCTAACCCGGCTGGAGGTTCTGAGCCCGGTTCTCCCTAACTCTAACCCGGCTGGAGGTTCTGGAGCCCGGTTCTCCCTAACTCTAACCCGGCTGGAGGTTCTGGAGCCCGGTTCTCCCTAACTCTGACCCGGCTGGAGGTTCTGGAGCCCGGTTCTCCCTAACTCTGACCCGGCTGGAGGTTCTGGAGCCCGGTTCTCCCTAACTCTAACCCGGCTGGAGGTTCTGGAGCCCGGTTCTCCCTAACTCTGACCCGGCTGGAGGTTCTGGAGCCCGGTTCTCCCTAACTCTGACCCGGCTGGAGGTTCTGGAGCCCGGTTCTCCCTAACTCTAACCCGGCTGGAGGTTCTGGAGCCCGGTTCTCCCTAACTCTGACCCGGCTGGAGGTTCTGGAGCCCGGTTCTCCCTAACTCTAACCCGGCTGGAGGTTCTGAGCCCGGTTCTCCCTAACTCTGACCCGGCTGGAGGTTCTGGAGCCCGGTTCTCCCTAACTCTAACCCGTCTGAAGGTTCTGAGCCCGGTTCTCCCTAACTCTAACCCGGCTGGAGGTTCTGAGCCCGGTTCTCCCTAACTATAACCCGGCTGGAGGTTCTGAGCCCGGTTCTCCCTAACTCTGACCCTGCTGGAGGTTCTGAGCCCGGTTCTCCCTAACTCTGACCCGGCTGGAGGTTCTGAGCCCGGTTCTCCCTAACTCTAACCCGGCTGGAGGTTCTGGAGCCCGGTTCTCCCTAACTCTAACCCGGCTGGAGGTTCTGGAGCCCGGTTCTCCCTAACTCTAACCCGGCTGGAGGTTCTGAGCCCGGTTCTCCCTAACTCTGACCCGGCTGGAGGTTCTGGAGCCCGGTTCTCCCTAACTCTGACCCGGCTGGAGGTTCTGAGCCCGGTTCTCCCTAACTCTAACCCGGCTGGAGGTTCTGAGCCCGGTTCTCCCTAACTCTAACCCGTCTGGAGGTTCTGAGCCCGGTTCTCCCTAACTATAACCCGGCTGGAGGTTCTGAGCCCGGTTCTCCCTAACTCTGACCCGGCTGGAGGTTCTGGAGCCCGGTTCTCCCTAACTCTGACCCGGCTGGAGGTTCTGGAGCCCGGTTCTCCCTAACTCTAACCCGGCTGGAGGTTCTGAGCCCGGTTCTCCCTAACTCTGACCCGGCTGGAGGTTCTGAGCCCGGTTCTCCCTAACTCTGACCCGGCTGGAGGTTCTGAGCCCGGTTCTCCCTAACTCTGACCCGTGTGTTTGTGTTTCAGCTCCAGCTGCTGGTGGAGATCCTCTGGCCGCTCTTCATCTTCTTCATCCTCATCGCCGTGCGGCTGAACTACCCCCCCTACGAGCAGCACGAGTGTGAGTTCCTTCATTTGGACCGGAGACGGGTTCTGAGGGTTCTGATGCTGAGGGTTCTGATGCTGAGGGTTCTGATGCTGAGGGTTCTGATGCTGAGGGTTCTGATGCTGAGGGTTCTGAGGCTGAGGGTTCTGATTCTGAGGCTGAGGGTTCTGAGGCTGAGGGTTCTGAGGCTGAGGGTTCTGAGGCTGAGGGTTCTGAGGCTGAGGGTTCTGATGCTGAGGGTTCTGATGCTGAGGGTTCTGAGGCTGAGGGTTCTGAGGCTGAGGGTTCTGATGCTGAGGGTTCTGATGCTGAGGGTTCTGAGGCTGAGGGTTCTGAGGCTGAGGGTTCTGATGCTGAGGGTTCTGATGCTGAGGGTTCTGAGGCTGAGGGTTCTGATGCTGAGGGTTCTGAGGCTGAGGGTTCTGATTCTGAGGCTGAGGGTTCTGAGGCTGAGGGTTCTGAGGCTGAGGGTTCTGATGCTGAGGGTTCTGATGCTGAGGGTTCTGAGGCTGAGGGTTCTGATGCTGAGGGTTCTGATGCTGAGGGTTCTGAGGCTGAGGGTTCTGAGGCTGAGGGTTCTGAGGCTGAGGGTTCTGATTCTGAGGCTGAGGGTTCTGAGGCTGAGGGTTCTGAGGCTGAGGGTTCTGAGGCTGAGGGTTCTGATGCTGAGGGTTCTGATGCTGAGGGTTCTGATTCTGAGGGTTCTGAGGCTGAGGGTTCTGATTCTGAGGGTTCTGAGGCTGAGGGTTCTGAGGCTGAGGGTTCTGATTCTGAGGGTTCTGAGGCTGAGGGTTCTGAGGCTGAGGGTTCTGATTCTGATGCTGAGGGTTCTGATGCTGAGGGTTCTGATGCTGAGGGTTCTGATTCTGAGGGTTCTGATGCTGAGGGTTCTGATGCTGAGGGTTCTGATGCTGAGGGTTCTGATTCTGAGGGTTCTGATGCTGAGGGTTCTGAGGCTGAGGGTTCTGATTCTGATGCTGAGGGTTCTGATGCTGAGGGTTCTGAGGCTGAGGGTTCTGATTCTGATGCTGAGGGTTCTGAGGCTGAGGGTTCTGATTCTGATGCTGAGGGTTCTGAGGCTGAGGGTTCTGATGCTGAGGGTTCTGAGGCTGAGGGTTCTGAGGCTGAGGGTTCTGAGGCTGAGGGTTCTGAGGCTGAGGGTTCTGAGGCTGAGGGTTCTGATTCTGATCCTGAGGCTGAGGGTTCTGATGCTGAGGGTTCTGATTCTGATCCTGAGGCTGAGGGTTCTGATGCTGAGGGTTCTGATTCTGATTCTGATGCTGAGGGTTCTGATTCTGATGCTGAGGGTTCTGAGGCTGAGGGTTCTGATGCTGAGGGTTCTGATGCTGAGGGTTCTGATGCTGAGGGTTCTGATGCTGAGGGTTCTGAGGCTGAGGGTTCTGAGGCTGAGGGTTCTGAGGCTGAGGGTTTTGATTCTGATGCTGAGGGTTCTGAGGCTGAGGGTTCTGATTCTGATGCTGAGGGTTCTGAGGCTGAGGGTTCTGATGCTGAGGGTTCTGATGCTGAGGGTTCTGATGCTGAGGGTTCTGAGGCTGAGGGTTCTGATTCTGATGCTGAGGGTTCTGAGGCTGAGGGTTCTGATGCTGAGGGTTCTGATCCTGAGGGTTCTGAGGCTGAGGGTTCTGATTCTGATGCTGAGGGTTCTGAGGCTGAGGGTTCTGAGGCTGAGGGTTCTGATTCTGATGCTGAGGGTTCTGAGGCTGAGGGTTCTGATTCTGATGCTGAGGGTTCTGAGGCTGAGGGTTCTGATTCTGATGCTGAGGGTTCTGAGGCTGAGGGTTCTGAGGCTGAGGATTCTGAGAGCTTGGGCCTCTCAGAGCTTGGGCCTCTCAGAGAGCTTGGGCCTCTCAGAGCTTGGGCCTCTCAGAGCTTGGGCCTCTCAGAGAGCTTGGGCCTCTCAGAGAGCTTGGGCCTCTCAGAGAGCTTGGGCCTCTCAGAGAGCTTGGGCCTCTCAGAGCTTGGGCCTCTCAGAGAGCTTGGGCCTCTCAGAGCTTGGGCCTCTCAGAGCTTGGGCCTCTCAGAGCTTGGGCCTCTCAGAGCTTGGGCCTCTCAGAGAGCTTGGGCCTCTCAGAGCTTGGGCCTCTCAGAGAGCTTGGGCCTCTCAGAGCTTGGGCCTCTCAGAGCTTGGGCCTCTCAGAGCTTGGGCCTCTCAGAGCTTGGGCCTCTCAGAGCTTGGGCCTCAGGCCGTCTTGTCCTCAGCTTGTGAGGCTGGACTGAGGAAGCAGCTGCAGCTCCACCACATGTTTCCCAGACTGCCTCCATCAGACAGACTTCACTCGTAGCTCTTCTTCCTGTTTCCCCCTGAAAGCAGAAGCTGAGCTCTCACTTCTGCTGGTTGGAGGAATGTTTCTGCAGTGATTCATGCAGCATGTGAGCAGCGACGTGTTGAAACCCGCCGCTGCTCAGCACAATGAGGCCGCTCAGAGAAAGCTCCAGAGATGACTTCACCTGATACTCTGAGATCAGTTTTACACCAAGTTTTCAGGGTGCAGACAGCTGTTAGCTTTAGCTCCTCTGAAGCTCAGCTGTTAGCTTTAGCTCCTCTGAAGTTCAGCTGTTAGCTTTAGCTCCTCTGAAGTTCAGCTGTTAGCTTTAGCTCCTCTGAAGCTCAGCCGTTACCTTTAGCTCCTCTGCACCTCAGGGGTTCTTTTGTCTCTTTAGAAGACTTGATGTATATCGGGTAGAATGGAAATCTGGTTAAAACCACGTGACTCAGCAGCTGTTCCTGGTAAACTCAGCAGCTGTTCCTGGTAAACTCAGCAGCTGTTCCTGGTAAACTGTTCCTGGTAAACTGTTCCTGGTAAACTGTTCCTGGTAAACTGTTCCTGGTAAACTGTTCCTGGTAAACTCAGCAGCTGTTCCTGGTAAACTGTTCCTGGTAAACTCAGCAGCTGTTCCTGGTAAACTCAGCAGCTGTTCCTGGTAAACTCAGCAGCTGTTCCTGGTAAACTGTTCCTGGTAAACTCAGTGACTGAGCTGATGGGAACCTCAGGGTTCCAGCTCTGCTGTTTGCAGATTATGTGGTTCTGGTGGCTTCTTCAGGAGATCGGGGATACGAGCGGCTGAAATGAGTTTCCTTCAGAGGGGGCGGGGCTCTGACATCCAGGGGGAGGAGCTCTGACATCCAGGGGGAGGAGCTCTGACATCCAGGGGGAGGAGCTCGGAGTAGAGGATGGATGGATGGATGGATAGATGGATGGAGGGATGGATAGATGGGATGGATGGATGAATAGAGGGATGGATGGATAGATGGGATGGATGGATAGATGGAGGGATGAATGGATTGATGGGATGGATGGATAGATGGGAGGGATGGATGGATGGATGGATAGATGGGATAGATAGATATATAGATGGAGGGATGAATGGATGGATGGAGGGAGGGATGGATAGATGGATGGATAGATGGGATGGATGGATAGATGGGATGGATGGATAGATGGAGGGATGAATGGATGAATGGATGGATAGATGGGATGGATGGATAGATGGATGGATGGATAGATGGAGGGATGAATGGATGAATGGATGGATAGATGGAGGGATGAATGGATGGATGGAGGGAGGGATGGATAGATGGATGGATAGATGGGATGGATGGATAGATGGAGGGATGAATGGATGAATGGATGGATAGATGGAGGGATGAATGGATGGATTGATGGGATGGATGGATAGATGGATGGATGGATGGATGGATTGATGGGAGGGATGGATGGATTGATGGGAGGGATGGATAGATGGGATGGATGGATGGATTGATGGGATGGATGGATAGATGGATGGATGGATGGATTGATGGGATGGATGGATAGATGGATGGATGGATGGATTGATGGGTTGGATGGATAGATGGAGGGATGAATGGATGGATGGATGGATTGATGGGAGGGATGGATAGATGGATGGATTGATGGGATGGATAGATGGATGGATTGATGGGATGGATAGATGGATGGATAGATGGGATGGATAGATGGATGGATGGATAGATGGAGGGATGGGAAGGATGGATGGAGGGATGGATGGATGGATGGATGGATGGATGGATGGATGGATGGATGGAGGGATGAATGGATGGATGGATGGATTGATGGGAGGGAGGGATAGATGGATGGAGGGATGGGAAGGATGGATGGAGGGATGGATGGATGGATGGATAGATGGATGGATGGATGGAGGGATGAATGGATGGATTGATGGGAGGGAGGGATAGATGGATGGATTGATGGGAGGGATAGATGGATGGAGGGATGGGAAGGATGGATGGAGGGATGGATGGATTGATGGGAGGGAGGGATAGATGGATGGATTGATGGGAAGGATGGATGGAGGGATGGATGGATGGATGGATAGATGGAGGGATGGATGGATGGAGGGATGAATGGATGGATGGATGGATTGATGGGAGGGAAGGATAGATGGATGGAGGGATGGGAAGGATGGATGGAGGGATGGATGGATTGATGGGAGGGAGGGATAGATGGATGGATTGATTGGAGGGATGGATGGATGGATGGATAGATGGGTGGATGGATGGATGGAGGGATGAATGGATGGATGGATGGATTGATGGGAGGGAGGGATAGATGGATGGATTGATGGGAGGGATGGATAGATAGATGGATGGATTGATGGGATGGATGGATAGATGGAGGGATGAATGGATGGATGGATTGATGGGAGGGATGGATAGATGGATGGATTGATGGGATGGATAGATGGATAGATGGATGGATGGATAGATGGAGGGATGAATGGATTGATAGATGGATGGATGGGAAGGATGGATGGAGGGATGGATGGATGGATGGAGGGATGAATGGATGGATGGATGGATTGATGGGAGGGAGGGATAGATGGATGGATTGATGGGAGGGATGGATAGATGGATGGATTGATGGGAGGGATGGATAGATGGAGGGATGGATGGATGGATGGATGGATTGATTGGAGGGATGGATAGATGGATGGATTGATGGGAGGGATGGATAGATAGATAGATGGATGGATAGATAGATAGATGGATGGATAGATGGGATGGATAGATGGATGGATGGAGGGATAGATGGGATGGATGGATAGATGGAGGGATGGATGGATGGATAGATGGAGGGATGAATGGATGGAGAGATGGATGGATGGATAGATGGATGGATAGATGGGATGGATGGATAGATGGATGGATGGAGGGATGGATAGATGGATGGATAGATGGGATGGATGGATAGATGGAGGGATGAATGGATGGAGGGATGGATAGATGGAGGGATGAATGGATTGATGGGATGGATGGATAGATGGAGGGATGAATGGATGGAGGGATGGAGGGATGAATGGATTGATGGGATGGATGGATGGAGGGATAGATGGGATGGATGGATAGATGGGATGGATGGATAGATGGGATGGAGGGATAGATGGGATGGATGGATATATGGGATGGATGGATAGATGGATGGATGGATAGATGGGATGGATGGATGGATGGATAGATGGAGGGATGAATGGGTTGATGGGATGGATGGATAGATGGAGGGATGAATGGATGGAGGGATGGATAGATGGAGGGATGAATGGATTGATTGGATGGATGGAGGGATAGATGGGATGGATGGATAGATGGGATGGATAGATGGAGGGATGAATGGATAGATAGGATGGATGGATAGATGGATGGCTAGATGGGATGGATGGATAGATGGAGGGATGGATAGATAGATGGGATGGATGGATAGATGGATGGATAGATGGAGGGATGAATGGGATGGATGATAGATGGAGGGATGAATGGATTGATGGGATGGATGGATGGAGGGATAGATGGGATGGATAGATGGAGGGATGAAGGGGTTGATGGGATGGATGGAGGGATGAATGGATTGATGGGATGGAGGGATAGATGGGATAGATGGATAGATGGGATAGATGGATAGATGGGATGGATGGATAGATGGATGGATAGATGGAGGGATGAATGGGATGGATGATAGATGGAGGGATGGATGAATGGATGAATGGATGGATGGATGGATGGATGGATCAATCAGAATCAGAAAAACTTTATTTATCCCCGAAGGGCGAAGAGCGGTACATTAAAAGAAGAACAAGGAATCACAAAGAAATTAAAAACACAAAAGGGGGTGACAAAAAATAAATAAATAAAATATTTAGCAAATAAATAAAAAAATAGGGCGTTGATAAAATTAAAATGACAATGTGATTAAAGTGACATTGTAGTTAAAGTGTCAAGGTGATATTGTAATATTGTACATCAGGACGAGATATTGCACTAAAGTATTGTACAAGAAGACCTAAGTTGAAGTAACTGTCTTAGACTTCTTAGAGTTCAAGAGGAGACCAACGCTGGGAACAAAGCTTCCTCCTTTGGGTCTTACGGGCCGGACAGCGGAACCTGCCACCACATGGCAGCTGCTCAAATGCCGGAAACAGAGCATGAGTCGGGTCCTTGAGAATTCAACGAGCCAGGCTGCTAGCCTGCTGCTCGTACACAGTGTTCAGATGGCGAACAGAAAGTCCAATAATCTTGGAACACACCTTGACAATGTTATGCAGGCGGTTCCTATCCTGTACAGTGATGGAGTGCTGCCAGATGCATATGGAGAAAGCCAAAACACTCTCAATGAATGTGTAATAGAAAGTCAACAAGATGTTCTGACTGACAGAAAGAGAGTTCAGTTTCCTTAGTAGGTACATCCTCTGGTGACACTTCCTCAGGATCCCTTCTGTGTTGGAAGAGAACCCCAGTTGGTAACCCAGGATGGTTCCCAGGTATTTATATTCCTCAACTGTCTCGACCGGAGAACCGTGGATGATAGCGGTGACAGCCGCCGCCAGTTCCCTTTGGCTGCTAGAGAAGGTCACCACCATGTCCTTAGTGTTTCTGACATGCAGCTCCAGAAAGGAAGAGTCACACCACTCTATGAACTGCTGAAGAGCGGGTCCATGATGGAGGGAGGGGCCGGACAGGAGGGACAGCAGAACTGTATCATCAGCAAACTTAACCAAGTGACAGTTGGAGTGTGTTGATCTGCACTCATCGGTGTACAGAATGAAGAGCAGCGGAGATAGCACACAGCCTTGTGGGGAGCCAGTGGAGGTGGTGAGGAGGTCAGACGGGTTATTATTAATCCGGACACGCTGGGTCCGGTTGGTCAAAAAGTCCAAGATCCAGAGGATGAGCTGACTGCTCATGTTGAAGTTCCGGTGGAGTCTCTCTGCTAGAATATGTGGTTGCATGGTGTTAAAGGCTGAGGAAAAGTCTGCAAACAGGAGTCTGGCGGAGGTACTGGGAAGCTCCAGGTGTCTGTGAACAGTATCAATAGCCCCTTTCACACTGAGACCCGCTACCTTAGCGGGTCCAAATTGCACCTTCGACCCGCGTCGAGCAATGTGAACGCTTGGCGTGTTGGTGACCCGTGTCGCCTGAAGCCGAGTTCAGGGGGCGTGGCCTAGTGGCAGAGCGTCACACGAAACACATAAAATGCTGGGCGTGTACAATGACGTAGGCACAGCCATGCGTCGGAGGTAGGGTTAAATACACCTGTCTGCATCAAATTTTTCAAACAAACGATGGCGGGACACCTTGAGAACTCATTTTTGCAATGCAGTTCATGGAGATGTTACTTTACGGTGCGTCTTGCTGCGTGGGAAACCGCGCTCTCCCATCTTTCTCGCCAGCCCGAATTCCAGCAGAGGTCCATCTTTCACCGTCCCCGACATGTGGCGGTAGATAACGTCCTCTGGCCGGAGGCTGAGGAGCTCGCGGACCTCCTTGTCTCACTAGTTGGCCATATTAAAAAATGTCTCGAACTTGATGTAGGCTAAAACAGAGTAAAACTTGTCCTCACCTGTCGCTGTTGTTCTGAATCAGCTGTCCATTCTGTCTTTTAAACTCCTCACGTCACGCCCACGTCCGACCCGCGTCGATTGCGTTCACACCAAACTCGGCTCGGCAAAAAGACTAGGGTCCGACGCGGGTCGAAAGGCGAGTCGAGTTGACGCGGCAGCCCGGGTCGGCAGTGTGAACGCAACAGCGGACACGCTAAATTCGCGAATTAAACGCGGGTTATTCCTCAGTGTGAAAGGGGCTATTGATGAAGGCTTTGGCATCGTCAACACCTTTGTGCCTTTGATATGCAAATTGGAGCGGGTCGAGTTGTGACTTGGGTTAGGGTGAGAATGTGTTGCCTGACGAGCCTCTCCATAGCCTTCATCACCTGGGAGGAGAGGGCCTCTGGGCGCAGATCATTCAGGGCCATGGGGGGGCTTCTCTTGGGAACTGGGACAATTGTTGAGTTTTTCCAACATTTAGGGACAGTTCCTGTGTTGATGTAGCCTGGGAATTCCCATGCTGCTTTGCACGCGATTTCATTCACACTGCAAAGGCAGCCTGGAAACCACCGCCCTTATTTTTGCCTTAGTTAGGGAACCAATCACAGGACGGGGGGGGGGCAACAAGATGACGACGTCTATGCGCGACACCGAAGCTTGTAGAGTGTTAATCCAACATGGCAGCGGACACAACGTTACTGTTCGATGCAGCCTTAGAAAGTGTTTTAAGTAGCTTAGAACGCAAGTTTACTTTTATTTTACTTTTTACTTTTAATTTCTGTGGCTCTACATACGTCATCTGGTATAAGTGATACAATTGGCTATGAATCGCGTGCAAAGCAGCATGGGAAGAACCAGACGCCATTTGATAGACATTCGTAGCGCCCAATAAACGGCTCTAGGCATTCGTAAACCACGCCTCAAATACGAGAAAATGCACACCTAGTTCCCAGACCACCATCTCATCCAGATGTGGACGCGTCAGTCAGGCTAGTGTTGATGGAGATCTGGAACAGTTTCTGGAAGACACTCCCTAACTGGTCCGCACAGTGTGTGAGGACCCGGCCACTGACGTTATCAGCTCCAGGTGCGCTATTAGCCTTAGACCTCTTAAGGGCCCTTACAACGTCTGTGGTGGAGAAAGAGATACAAGGGTCATCAGGTATAAGGTCGGATCTGATATCCTCTAACTGGGTGGAGTTGTTGATCTCAAATCTGCAGAAGGAGTTAAGGTCATTCGGGAGAGATGCTGGTGTGCTGCCCGGGATGTTAACAGGGTTGTTGCTGATAGAAAGGTTAACAGCCGCCATTCTCTTCAGACCCTGCCAAGCTGAGCGGAGGTTTCCATGACAAAACTTTTCTAGATAGATGGAGGGAGGGATGGATGGATGGATGAATGGAGGGATAGATGGATGGATGGATGGATGAATGGATGGATTGATGGGATGGATGGATGGATGGATGGATGGATTGATGGGATGGATAGATGGAGGGATGGATGGATTGATGGATGGATTGATGGGATGGATGGATGGATGGATAGATGGATTGATGGGATGGATAGATGGATGGAGGGATGGATGGATTGATGGGATGGATAGATGGAGGGATGGGATGGAGGGATGGATGGATGGAGGGATGAATGGATGATGGGATGGATGGATGGATAGATGGATTGATGGGATGGATAGATGGGAGGGATGGATAGATGGGATGGATGGATAGATGGAGGGATGGATAGATGGGATGGATAGATGGATAGATGGATTGATGGGATGGATAGATGGGAGGGATGGATAGATGGGATGGATGGATAGATGGATAGATGGGATGGATAGATGGATAGATGGATTGATGGGATGGATAGATGGGAGGGATGGATAGATGGGATGGATGGATAGATGGAGGGATGGATAGATGGGATGGATAGATGGATAGATGGATTGATGGGATGGATAGATGGGAGGGATGGATAGATGGGATGGATGGATAGATGGGATGGATGGATAGATGGAGGGATGGATTGATGGGATGGATAGATGGGATGGAGGGATGGAGGGATTGATGGGATGGATAGATGGAGGGATTGATGGGAGGGATGGATAGACGGGATGGATAGATGGAGGGATGGATAGATGGGATGGATAGATGGAGGGATGGATGGATAGATGAATGGATTGATGGGATGGAGGGATTGATGGGATGGATGGATGGAGGGATGGATGGAGGGATGAATGGATTGATGGGATGGAGGGATGGATAGATGGAGGGATTGATGGGATGGGTAGATGGAGGGATGAATGGAGGGATGAATGGATAGATGGATGGATGGATGGACGGACCGGCTCACATTTCCCCAGAGATGGAACTAATTCCTGAGCTGTCTCCATGTTGTTCTTGTGGATTTCCACCACAGTTGTTGTTGTTTTGTGTCCCAGGTTAGTTTCCTGTTGGAACAGCTTCTTCTTCTACTGAAAGCAGCCATTAACACCGCAGCCTGCACTGCCCCCCTCTGGTGACTGCACACAGCCGAGTTTATTCACTGCGAACCATTGATTTGTTTTGTTGCTTCTTAGTTTTACAGAAGATGAAGCTGGACTTAAATTCTTCATGAATGAAGCAGGAAACTAAACTCTCTGACGTTCGCCTGAACTCTGAGAGGAATAAGATGTGGAAGTGAGAAAACTAAACTTTCTGATATTTGCCTGAACTCTGAGAGGAATAAGATGTGGAAGTGAGAAAACTAAACTCTCTGACGTTTGCCTGAACTCTGAGAGGAATAAGATGTGGAAGTGAGGAAACTAAACTTTCTGAACTGAGACGAGTCGTTGGAGAAGACAAGGGTGACATCACCTGTGGACTTGGGAGAACCTGCAGCTTTATCTTATCGCTGTGATTAGGAACGGGCCAGTTGGCAGTCCTAAAGGTTCCTGATAGCAGGGTCTTCGCTCAGCGTAAATCTGCGGGGCCAAAGGTTGCAGCCGTGCAGCTGCTGAGGCTCCGCTGCAGCTGATAGGGAGGTTATCTCCAGGTTCAGGCTCGCTTCCAACACAGCAGGAAGATAAAGACGATGGAACATCTGGCAGAAACGCACGTGCTGCTCAGGAAAACCACGAGGCCTCCCAAACACATCAACCGACTGCTTAATCTGATTTTATTCAACATTTCAGACTTAATGTGACGAGATCCAGATGTGTGACTGATCCCAGCTCTGATAAATGTGTTTTATTGATCAGGTTTGGTGTGATTAACAGAGCTTCATCTAATTATATCTAAAGTTCTGTTAAAGCTGAAGAAATAACCTGCAGATTAATCACCAACGTTGTGTTTTTTAGCAGCAGAACCACAAGAACCGCCTGTTTTTCTGATCCAGTTTGAGTTTAAAGTTTCCTCTGCTGCCCTGAACTACATCTCCCATCAGGCTCATGGCCACTTCCTGTCTGCAGGTCACTTTCCCAACAAGGCGATGCCGTCGGCCGGCACGCTGCCCTGGCTTCAGGGCATCCTGTGCAACGCCAACAACCCCTGCTTCAGGAACCCCACCCCGGGCGAGTCTCTGGGCATCGTCGGCAACTTCAACGACTCCATGTGAGTTTGGAATCTTCTCCGGGTCACTTCCTGGGCTGTGTTCGAAACCGCATACTGCATACTACATACTGCATACTGCATACTACATACTAAATACTGCATACTGCATACTGCATACTACATACTGCATACTGCATACTACATACTACATACTAAATACTGCATACTGCATACTGCATACTACATACTACATACTACATACTGCATACTACATACTGCATACTACATACTGCATACTGCATACTACATACTACATACTAAATACTGCATACTGCATACTACATACTGCATACTGCATACTGCATACTACATACTACATACTAAATACTGCATACTGCATACTGCATACTACATACTACATACTGCATACTGCATACTACATACTACATACTAAATACTGCATACTGCATACTGCATACTACATACTGCATACTACATACTACATACTACATACTAAATACTGCATACTACATACTACATACTGCATGCTGCATACTACATACTACATACTACATACTACATACTAAATACTGCATACTACATACTGCATACTGCATACTACATACTACATACTAAATACTGCATACTGCATACTACATACTGCATGCTGCATACTACATACTACATACTACATACTACATACTAAATACTGCATACTACATACTGCATACTGCATACTACATACTAAATACTGCATACTGCATACTGCATACTACATACTGCATACTGCATACTACATACTACATACTAAATACTGCATACTGCATACTGCATACTACATACTGCATACTACATACTACATACTACATACTGCATACTACATACTACATACTGCATGCTGCATACTACATACTACATACTACATACTAAATACTGCATACTACATACTGCATGCTGCATACTACATACTACATACAGTGTTTCCCGCAGCGCATTATAGTTAAGGCGGCCGCCTTAGCAAACTCGCACTGCCGCCTTGCCAACGTTCCCAAAAAAAAAAACGAAGTAATAATGCTTTGCCAGGCTCAGACATTAAAAGACAGCATTGATAACATTGAATTGCGACACCTACTGGTTGTTAATGTAAATAGTTAATAATGTAAATAAAAAAGTGTTACAGCTCTTAAACAGCTTCGTTATTGCTCTAACAGCCCCCGTCCCATTCCAAGTACCGTGACGATCGGCCACGTTACGTTACGTTGCATCTTGGGTAGTTTGAGTATGAGTAGTAACCTCATGATGCATACCCAACATTTCGGAGAATCTAGTATGCATCCGGGAACTTAAAAAAGTTAAAGTTAGTATGAGTAGTAGGAGAAGTATGCGGTTTCGAACACAGCCCTGGTCACTTCCTGCCCACCTGCACCGACCTTCCTTCAAACCCAGACCCCCCCGTGCAACATCTGGGGAGATGGTTCAAATAAAAACAGACAAATGGGCAAACTTAGACATTTTGAACCCAATTTTCAGACTTTCTGTTGGTTTTGAGTCCAAATCTAAAGGTGTCAGGACACTTCATCAGTGCCCCGGGGGGCTACAGGGGGCATTAACTTTTCCCAGGAGGGGGCTGATTGGCACTGTAGTCCATACACACCTACATTTGACCATATTTTACCTGCATGTGCAAAGTTTCAGGAGTTTTTGAGAAGAAAACATCCAGCAGAGCTTAGATGTTTCCTCATGTTAAAATTGGCTTAGTTCTTAGACATTATAAATGAAGACCTTAAATGATCCAGGCATAGTGAGACAAAACAATTAGCCTGGGAAAGCAGGTGCAAGATTCTCACACACACATTGTTTGGCTGATCCAGAGAACATGACGAAGCATGTTGAACCTGCTCATGTCCAATCATACTCGGTCGAGTGTGAACCAACCTATGTGAAATAATGAGTCGAATAAATACAAAATATACCCGGAAATCAAGGCTCAGGCTGACGGATTTCCTGCGAGAGGTCTGTGGTTCTGGGTCCAGCGCTGCTATACTTCCCTTGTTACCACCAATAAATACTTTATTTAACTTGAGATTCCTCCGGCTTGTTCTTGAGCTTCCAAAGAAAGAATCGAGCTAACACTCTTCTTCTTCATGTTTGTGTCGTTGCAGAATTTCTCGCCTCTTCTCGGACGCAAAGAAGATTCTCCTGTACAGTCAGAACGATAAAAACCTGGACGGCTTCAAGGAGCTGGCTCGGGCCCTGCAGCTGCTGCAGAGCAGCCGCTCGGGTAAGAAAAGGCGGCGTTGGTGTGTCAGAGGAGCTGCTGGTTTTAGCCTGAGAAGCTGCCCCCCCCCACCACTGCTGGCTGTTTCAGGCTCGCTGAACACAAAGAATTTTGCTCCTTTGTGTGATAATTTGCTGTTTTGTGTCTCACTGTGGGGTGCGTTTATTTTCCCTACCTGTCCCGACCTGCTGCCCCCCCCCTCCTCCTCTGACTGAGCAGCAGATTTACTGTCTTTGATCTGTCGAACCGCAGCGTTTCATTGGTTCAGAGCAGATGGTGTGATTGGGGGGGGGGGGTTGGTGGAGTTTACCTGTTAATCAGTCGGGTGATCTCACCTGGTCCCATAACCAAAGGGGTCCCAGAACCAAAGGTCCCAGAACCAGAGATCCCAGAACCAAAGGTCCATCATTCATAGATCCCAGAACCAGGTGACGTGATCATTCAGAGATCCCAGAACCAGGTACCGTGTTCATTCATAGATCCAAGAACCAGGTACCGTGATCATTCATAGATCCCAGAACCAGGTGACTTGATCATTCATAGATCCCAGAACCAGGTGACTTGATCATTAATAGATCCAAGAACCAGAACCAGGTGACGTGATCATTCATAGATCCCAGAACCAGGTACTGTGATTATTCATAGATCCCAGAACCAGGTACTGTGATCATTCATAGATCCCAGAACCAGGTACCGTGTTCATTCATAGATCCAAGAACCAGGTACCGGGATCATTCATAGATCCAATAACCAGGTACCGTGATCATTCATAGATCCCAGAACCAGGTACCGTGTTCATTCATAGATCCCAGAACCAGGTACCGTGTTCATTCATAGATCCCAGAACCAGGTGACTTGATCATTAATAGATCCCAGAACCAGGTGACTTGATCATTAATAGATCCCAGAACCAGGTGACTTGATCATTAATAGATCCCAGAACCAGGTACCATGTTCATCATACATCCCAGAACCAGGTGACTTGATCATTCATAGATCCCAGAACCAGGTACCGTGTTCATTAATAGATCCCAGAACCAGGTGACTTGATCATTCATAGATCCCAGAACCAGGTGACGTGATCATTCATAGATCCCAGAACCAGGTGACTTGATCATTCATAGATCCCAGAACCAGGTACCATGTTCATCATACATCCCAGAACCAGGTGACTTGATCATTCATAGATCCCAGAACCAGGTACTGTGATCATTCATAGATCCCAGAACCAGGTGACTTGATCATTCATAGATCCCAGAACCAGGTACTGTGATCATTCATAGATCCCAGAACCAGGTGACGTGATCATTCATAGATCCCAGAACCAGGTGACGTGATCATTAATAGATCCCAGAACCAGGTACCGTGATCATTCATAGATCCCAGAACCAGGTGACTTGATCATTCATAGATCCCAGAACCAGGTGACGTGATCATTCATAGATCCCAGAACCAGGTGACTTGATCATTCATAGATCCCAGAACCAGGTACCGTGATCATTAATAGATCCCAGAACCAGGTACCATGTTCATCATACATCCCAGAACCAGGTGACTTGATCATTCATAGATCCCAGAACCAGGTGACTTGATCATTCATAGATCCCAGAACCAGGTACCGTGATCATTAATAGATCCCAGAACCAGGTACCATGTTCATCATACATCCCAGAACCAGGTGACTTGATCATTCATAGATCCCAGAACCAGGTACTGTGATCATTCATAGATCCCAGAACCAGGTGACGTGATCATTCATAGATCCCAGAACCAGGTGACGTGATCATTAATAGATCCCAGAACCAGGTACCGTGATCATTCATAGATCCCAGAACCAGGTGACATGATCATTCAGAGATCCCAGAACCAGGTACCGTGGTCATTCACAGATCCCAGAACCAGGTACCGTGTTCATTAATAGATCCCAGAACCAGGTGACTTGATCATTCATAGATCCCAGAACCAGGTACCGTGCTCATTCACAGATCCCAGAACCAGGTACCGTGTTCATTAATAGATCCCAGAACCAGGTGACTTGATCATTCATAGATCCCAGAACCAGGTACCGTGTTCATTAATAGATCCCAGAACCAGGTGACTTGATCATTCATAGATCCCAGAACCAGGTGACTTGATCATTCATAGATCCCAGAACCAGGTGACTTGATCATTCATAGATCCCAGAACCAGGTGACTTGATCATTCATAGATCCCAGAACCAGGTGACTTGATCATTCATAGATCCCAGAACCAGGTACCATGTTCATCATACATCCCAGAACCAGGTGACTTGATCATTCATAGATCCCAGAACCAGGTACTGTGATCATTCATAGATCCCAGAACCAGGTGACGTGATCATTCATAGATCCCAGAACCAGGTGACGTGATCATTCATAGATCCCAGAACCAGGTGACGTGATCATTCATAGATCCCAGAACCAGGTGACATGATCATTCAGAGATCCCAGAACCAGGTACCGTGGTCATTCACAGATCCCAGAACCAGGTACCGTGATCATTCATAGATCCCAGAACCAGGTACCGTGTTCATTAATAGATCCCAGAACCAGGTGACTTGATCATTCATAGATCCCAGAACCAGGTACCGTGCTCATTCACAGATCCCAGAACCAGGTACCGTGTTCATTAATAGATCCCAGAACCAGGTGACTTGATCATTCATAGATCCCAGAACCAGGTGACTTGATCATTCATAGATCCCAGAACCAGGTGACGTGATCATTCATAGATCCCAGAACCAGGTGACGTGATCATTAATAGATCCCAGAACCAGGTACCGTGATCATTCATAGATCCCAGAACCAGGTGACATGATCATTCAGAGATCCCAGAACCAGGTACCGGGATCATTAATAGATCCCAGAACCAGGTGACTTGGTCATTCATAGATCCCAGAACCAGGTGACATGATCATTCATAGATCCCAGGACCGGGTACCGGGATCATTCATAGATCCCAGAACAGGGTACCGGGATCATTCATAGATCCCAGAACCAGAACCAGGTGACATGATCATTCATAGATCCCAGAACCGGGTACCGGGATCATTCATAGATCCCAGAACCAGGTTCTGGGATCATTCATAGATCCCAGAACCAGGTACCGGGATCATTCAAGGTCCCGACACCAAAGAGGCCCCTGAACCCTCAGAGGCCGCCCCCCCCCTGCAGAGGAACAAAACAAACCCCCTCAGTGATGTTTTAGTTGGGTCCCCGTCGCCCTTTTCTCTTCCACCTGATGGTCCTTCAGTGATCATCTTATGAAGGTTCAGAGGTGGATCCTCCTCTGTTTCAGGAGCAGCTTAACAAAGATGTCTGTTTCCACTGAAAAGTTGGATCTGATGTGTGAAACAGGCTTTTGTGGTGCTTCTGTTCACTCCTGGTTACACTCCGGGTTACACTCCCGGTTAAACTGCCGGTTAAACTGCCGGTTAAACTGCCGGTTACACTCCGGGTTACACTCCGGGTTACACTCCGGGTTACACTGCCGGTTACACTCCGGGTTACACTCCGGGTTACACTCCGGGTTAAACTGCCGGTTAAACTGCCGGTTACACTCCGGGTTACACTCCGGGTTACACTGCCGGTTACACTCCGGGTTACACTCCGGGTTACACTCCGGGTTACACTCCGGGTTACACTCCCGGTTAAACTGCCGGTTAAACTGCCGGTTAAACTGCCGGTTACACTCCGGGTTACACTCCCGGTTACACTCCCGGTTAAACTGCCGGTTACACTCCCGGTTACACTCCGGGTTACACTCCCGGTTAAACTCCCGGTTACACTCCGGGTTACACTCCCGGTTAAACTGCCGGTTACACTCCGGGTTACACTCCGGGTTACACTCCGGGTTACACTCCGGGTTACACTCCGGGTTACACTCCCGGTTACACTCCGGGTTACACTCCCGGTTAAACTGCCGGTTACACTCCGGGTTACACTCCGGGTTACACTCCGGGTTACACTCCGGGTTACACTCCGGGTTACACTCCCGGTTAAACTGCCGGTTACACTCCGGGTTACACTCCGGGTTACACTCCCGGTTAAACTGCCGGTTACACTCCGGGTTACACTCCGGGTTACACTCCGGGTTACACTCCGGGTTACACTCCGGGTTACACTCCCGGTTAAACTGCCGGTTACACTCCGGGTTACACTCCGGGTTACACTCCGGGTTACACTCCCGGTTAAACTGCCGGTTACACTCCGGGTTACACTCCGGGTTACACTCCCGGTTAAACTGCCGGTTACACTCCGGGTTACACTCCGGGTTAAACTCCCGGTTACACTCCGGGTTACACTCCGGGTTACACTCCGGGTTACACTCCGGGTTACACTCCCGGTTACACTCCGGGTTACACTCCGAGTTACACTCCGGGTTACACTCCGGGTTACACTCCGGGTTACACTCCGGGTTACACTCCCGGTTACACTCCGGGTTACACTCCCGGTTAAACTGCCGGTTACACTCCGGGTTAAACTCCGGGTTACACTCCGGGTTACACTCCGGGTTACACTCCGGGTTACACTCCGGGTTAAACTGCCGGTTACACTCCGGGTTACACTCCGGGTTACACTCCCGGTTACACTCCGGGTTACACTCCGGGTTACACTCCGGGTTACACTCCCGGTTACACTCCGGGTTACACTCCGGGTTACACTCCCGGTTACACTCCCGGTTACACTCCCGGTTACACTCCGGGTTAAACTCCGGGTTACACTCCGGGTTACACTCCGGGTTACACTCCCGGTTAAACTGCCGGTTACACTCCCGGTTACACTCCGGGTTACACTCCCGGTTACACTCCCGGTTACACTCCGGGTTACACTCCGGGTTACACTCCGGGTTACACTCCCGGTTAAACTGCCGGTTACACTCCGGGTTACACTCCGGGTTACACTCCGGGTTACACTCCCGGTTAAACTGCCGGTTACACTCCGGGTTACACTCCGGGTTACACTCCCGGTTAAACTGCCGGTTACACTCCG
Organism: Odontesthes bonariensis; assembly: GCF_027942865.1. Taxonomy (NCBI): domain Eukaryota; kingdom Metazoa; phylum Chordata; class Actinopteri; order Atheriniformes; family Atherinopsidae; genus Odontesthes; species Odontesthes bonariensis. The sequence continues at coordinate 28,988 of NW_027457456.1, forward strand.
GGTTACACTCCGGGTTAAACTCCCGGTTACACTCCGGGTTACACTCCGGGTTACACTCCGGGTTACACTCCGGGTTACACTCCCGGTTACACTCCGGGTTACACTCCGAGTTACACTCCGGGTTACACTCCGGGTTACACTCCGGGTTACACTCCGGGTTACACTCCCGGTTACACTCCGGGTTACACTCCCGGTTAAACTGCCGGTTACACTCCGGGTTAAACTCCGGGTTACACTCCGGGTTACACTCCGGGTTACACTCCGGGTTACACTCCGGGTTAAACTGCCGGTTACACTCCGGGTTACACTCCGGGTTACACTCCCGGTTACACTCCGGGTTACACTCCGGGTTACACTCCGGGTTACACTCCCGGTTACACTCCGGGTTACACTCCGGGTTACACTCCCGGTTACACTCCCGGTTACACTCCCGGTTACACTCCGGGTTAAACTCCGGGTTACACTCCGGGTTACACTCCGGGTTACACTCCCGGTTAAACTGCCGGTTACACTCCCGGTTACACTCCGGGTTACACTCCCGGTTACACTCCCGGTTACACTCCGGGTTACACTCCGGGTTACACTCCGGGTCACACTCTTCTGGTTACACTCTTCTGGTTACACTCCCGGTTAAACTCTTCTGGTTACACTCCCGGTTAAACTCTTCTGGTTAAACTCTTCTGGTTAAACTCTTCTGGTTAAACTCCCGGTTAAACTCTTCTGGTTACACTCCCGGTTAAACTCTTCTGGTTAAACTCTTCTGGTTAAACTCTTCTGGTTAAACTCCCGGTTAAACTAAACAGCAGCTCTTCTTCTTCTTGTGTTTCTGTCACTTCTCCCTGAGGCCCCGGGTCTCCCGCTGAGCGTCACCGAGTTCAAACAGCTGAGTCCACATCAGTCGGGCTGATGTAACCAGCGGCTCGCTGCGGTTCTGACCCGTCAGCGGGGGCCCGTCGGGCTCTGTGATTGGAGCAGACGGGTCGCCCAGCAGGACCTCATTTGGCCAATCATCATCAGTGAGAGCTGCTGATGTCAGACAGCTGGACCTGATCACAGCGGGCTTTCTGTCCCCGAGAGGCCCCCGTACCTCAGGAACAGAACCCAGCCAATCAGTGAAGCAGGAACAGAACCCAGCCAATCAGTGAAGCAGGAACAGAACCCAGCCAATCAGTGAAGCAGGAACAGAACCCAGCCAATCAGTGAAGCAGGAACAGAACCCAGCCTATCAGTGAA
>NW_027457457.1:0-30156 GCF_027942865.1 Odontesthes bonariensis
CTAGCTTTAAAGCACCAACAGTTTTCAGTTGAAGGCGTGGCTATGGCTGCTTGGTGAAGTCAGACATCACGCCGTTACCATACATTTGGCTCTAAATTCTACAGTTATGAGCCCAGATGCACCAAACTCACTGGGATCGATCCTAATCCGCCCCCCAACAGGTGTGCAGTCCAATATTTGATGGGCGTGGCCTAATGTTTCCACAGCGCCCCCTAGAACACCTAAAAACATCAGCCCCAAGCCATGCTTTCACCGACAATCGTGAAACTCAGCACACCTTTGCGTCTTGTCAGGACCTACAAAATGGTGTGGGCGTGGCAGAATGGCACATTCCAATCCCTCGCCGTTTGCATACGTTCGGCTCTAAATCTCACACGCATCATCCGATTTGCACCAAACTAGATATGAATGACCTTTGTTAACCTCTAAAGAGTCCAATAAGATTATATTGGAGTGTGACTCCAGTGCGCCCCCTATATCATGTAAACAGCTATATCTCCTTGAGACATCATCCGATCTGTACTGTATTTTTTGTGCATCATTACGGAGCAGTTCTTCACACGTTGGCGTGGTATATTTCTGACGTCGCTAAACCCCGCCCCCACAAAACAGGAAGTGACGGTAACTCCTGTCTGGAAGGTGAGATATCGCTCCAACTTTGAACACGTGCCACTGGTGTCGTACTGACGTGGACGGAAGGCGATTTGGGAGATTCGTCGCACGCTCCGCCCGGTGGACGGGCGCGGGAGACGCGTGACGGCGTCGATGACCACGTCGGGGCGGCGGTGCCGGCGGTCAGGCGGTCGCAAGGCCGGAGCTGCGCTTGGCTGCGAGGGCCGTTATCACTGCTTGCAGTTCTTGTTATTCTTATTCTTTTTCTTCTCCACGCGGTTTCGCGAATGGGGATGCCTGAACGTATTCGAAAACTCCCGAAACTTTACCCAAAATTGTCCCCCGCGTGAAACTGCATGTTTTTAATGGAGTCGAAAGTGGGCGTGGCCAAACTGCTCTACAGCGCCACCTAACGTGAGATAGACCGAACCGTACGTCGTAGAGATCTGAAACTCGGAATGTATGTAGATCGCCTCAAATCAAGAACAAAAGTCTCTTGGAGGTATGCTCTAAAACGTACAGGGAGGCGGCCATTTTGGGTCAAAGGGCAAATTTTGGCCATTTTTCATATTTACACACCTCGCAGGAAAATTTTCACGCCCCAGGGATTTTGAGCTACAGACTTCATTTTTGGTCAGTATGCAGTTAAGGGATGGGGGAACAAAAGTTATCAGAAGACTTGAGTTTTTGAGCATGTTTAGGGGGCTTGGCCAAGCGGCGAACTTGGCGTACTCGCCAGTGTAAACGAAACGCTATATCTTTCACCTAAAAAGTTTAAACTGCACCAAACTTGGTATGAGTCATCCATGTTGGATGCATGTCAATCCTATGTGGTCATATGCTGACGTCATCTAAGCCCCGCCCCCTCAGAACAGGAAGTCACTTTTTTTACTTGGAAAGCTCCATTTCTGGCCCCCTTCACCTAATCAACATGATCTTGTGTCAGAATACAGATAACAAGTTGGTCTAACTTGCTTTAAAGCACCAACAGTTTTCAGTTGAAGGCGTGGCTATGGCGGCTTGGCGAAGTCAGACATCACGCCGTTACCATACGTTTGGCTCTAAATTCTACAGTTTTGAGCCAAAACGCACCAAACTCACTGGGATCGATCCTAATCCGCCCCCCAACAGGTGTGCGGTCCAATATTTGATGGGCGTGGCCTAATGCCTCCACAGCGCCCCCTAGAACAACTAAAAACATCAGCCCCAAGCCATGCTTTCACCGACAATGATGAAACTCAGCACACCTGTGGGTCTTGTCAGGACCTACAAAATAGTGTGGGCGTGGCGAGAATGGCACATTCCAATCCCTCGCCGTTTGCATACGTTTGGCTCTAAATCTTATATGCATGATCCGATTTGCACCAAACTAGATATGAATGACCTTTGTTAACATCTAAAGAGCCCGATAGGATTTTATTGGAGTGTGACTCCACTGCGCCCCCTAGATAATTTAAACAGCTCTATCTCCTTGAGACATAATCCGATCTGCACCATATTTTTTGTGCATCATTACGGAGCAGCGCTTCACACGTTGGCGTGGTACATTTCTGACGTCACTAAACCCCGCCCCCACAAAACAGGAAGTGACAGTAACTCCTGTCTGAAAGGTGAGATATTGCTCCATCTTTGAACACGTGCCACTGGTGTCGTACTGTCGTGGACTGAAGGCGATTTGGGAGATTCGTCGCAAGCTCCTTCCGGTGGACCGGCGCGTGAGACGCGGGACGGCGTCGATGACCACGTCGGGTCGGCGGTGCAGGCGGTCAGGCGGTCGCAAGGCCGGAGCTGCGCTTGGCTGCGAGGGCCGTTATCACTGCTTGCAGTTCTTGTTATTCTTATTAGGCCCGAGCAGCTAAGCGCTGCGAAGGCCTATTGTAACTGAAGGATTTCACTATTCTTATTATTATTATTATTATTATTCATCTTCTTTTTCTTCTCCACGCGGAATCGCGAATGGGGATGCCTTAACGTATTCGAAAACTCCTGAAACTTTACCCAAAATTGTCCCCCGCGTGAAATCACATGTTTTTAATGTACTCGAAAGTGGGCGTCGCCAAACTGCTCTATAGCGCCACCTAACGTGAGATAGACCGAACCGTACGTCGTACAGATCTGAAACTCGGTATGTACGTAGATCGCCTCAAATCAAGAAAAAAAGTCTCTTGGAGGTATGCTCTAAATTGTACAAGGAGGCGGCCATTTTGGGTCAAAGGGCAAATTTTGGCCATTTTTCATATTTACACACCTCGCAGGAAAATTTTCACGCCCCAGGGATTTTGAGCTACGGACTTCATTTTTGCTCAGTATGCAGTTAAGGGATGGGGGCACAAAAGTTATCAGAAGACTTGAGTTTTTGAGCATGTTTAGGGGGCTTGGCCAAGCGGCGAACTTGGCGTACTCGCCAGTGTAAACGAAACGCTATATCTTTCACCTAAAAAGTTTAATCTGCACCAAACTTGGTATGAGTCATCCATGTTGGATGCATGTCAATCCTATGTGGTCATATGCTGACGTTATCTAAGCCCCGCCCCCTCAGAACAGGAAGTCACTTTTTTTACTTGGAAAGCTCCATTTCTGGCCCCCTTCACCTAATCAACATGATCTTGTGTCAGAATACAGATAACAAGTTGGTCTAACTTGCTTTAAAGGACCAACAGTTTCCAGTTGAAGGCGTGGCTATGACTGCTTGGTGAAGTCAGACATCACGCCGTCACCATACGTTTGGCTCTAAATTTTACAGTTTTGAGCCGAGATGCACCAAACTCACTTGGATCGATCCTAATCCGCCCCCCAACAGGTGTGAGGTCCAATATTTGATGGGCGTGGCCTAATGCCTCCACAGCGCCCCCTAGAACATCTAAAAACATCAGCCCCAAGCCATGCTATGAACGACAATCATGAAACTCAGCACACCTGTGCGTCTTGTCAGGACCTACAAAATAGTGTGGGCGTGGCTTAATGGCACATTCCAATCCCTCGCCGTTTGCATACGTTCGGCTCTAAATCACACATGCATCATTTGATTACCACCAAACTACATATGAATGACCTTTGTTAACCTCTAAAGAGCCCAATAGGAATATATTGGAGTGTGACTCCAGTGCGCCCCTAGATCATTTAAACAACTGCATCTCCCTGAGACATCATCCTATCTGTATCATATGTTTGGTGCATTATTACGGAGCAGCGCTGGAAACATTGGTGTGCTACATTGTTACAACTCACTAAAAGCCCCGTCCAATAAAAACGTTTTAACACATAATGCACTGACTTTTTCCACTAACTCTTCATAGCCACACATCATATGTTGAATAGCCTTCAACAAGTCCTCTCCAATCCTTCGCCACAAAACAGAAACTGACAGTCACTCAAATTTTCAATTTTATTTATTAACAAGACAGTGCATATTAATAACAGTACATCTATAACATGCCAGTTAGCCAAAGGCTACTTTTAATCTTTAGTCTTGGTGAACAGTTTTAAAATGGCACCCCAAAAAAAACATCGAATGTTAAAACAATAGAATCAACAAATAGGAACTCTTGTCTAGAAGGTGAGATCGGTCCAACGTTGAACACATTCCGCTTGTGTCATACTGTTGTGGAGTGAAGGCCATTTGGGAGATTACAATACTCTGCCTCGTGCAGGAAAGGCGTGACACGATTTATGACGCCACTGGAGCGGCAGTGTTGGCCCTTTTGCAGTCAAAAGGCCGTAGCGTTGTTCAGCAGCGACACTTTCTGTGTATTATAACAGACCAGAATTAATCACATCGACACAAACAAAAATCCTACAAGAATTTCTATTATGCTCATGTTTCTCATAACTTCTTTACATCGGCACCAAACATCTTTGAACGCACACTTTGCCAGTCCAGAGTTTAAAGGTTTTCTACTTGTCATCAAAACTTGTTCAAACTTGTCAGCACAAATCAGCAGGGCAACACAGGGATTCGAACCCCATCCCACAAGTGGGAGTACCAATACCATTGCCTTTTGCTTTTTTTAATGCTATATGACAAGGCAAAGCAAAACTTGCATTAAGAACAGCATGCTAATTTCTGTATGTTAACTTATATTAATAGCCGTTTATCACTACTTTCAAATATATCTGTGAAAGCTAAATAAATGCCGTCTTAATGCAAGAAACGAAACCTTTACAAAAGACTTTTGTTTACTGTTAAATAGAACACAAATTTCATAACATAGGTCATTAAAGTGCTTAGCTAATGCGCCACCTTCGAGACAGGCGGAAGGGCCACTATTAGTTCCCGTCTTAGTCTCTGCCTTTGTCTTCAGTCCTGACTTACTGAGCGGCAGCTCCTTCCGTGCACAGAAGTATGCATCGGGATGCTTCCTCCTGATGTGAAGTGAGAGCCCCCTTTGGGACAGGAAAGAGACGGGGCAGGTCACACAGGCAAATCGTGGCGGAGAATCCCCCTCTTGCCTGTGAGCTGTCACATCGTTCAACTTTTTGGGATTCAGAATTGTCATTTTTTAAACCTTGTAAAATATACAGAAAACTTAAACTTCATTTAAAATACAAAACTAATAGTTATACAAATTAAATGTACACAAATTTACTCTCATCTGTACTTAAACTACAAAATAATTATTTCATCAAAAACTACATCAGCTTAAAACCACACTCCGGTGTTGTTTGTTTATGTGCTGTGTGCAATGGAGTTGTTAAGCTCCTTGAGAATGTTTGTGGATTTTTATGTACAGTGTGCAATGGTAGGTCGAGGCCACCTTGTTTATCAGTGCTCGCTGTCGTCTGTCCTTGTTCTGGTGTCGTGTTGTTTCCCTGGTTCTGTGTAACTTTGTTATGTTGCTCGGAGGGTTTTGAATAGTTAAAAAACCATTAAAAAAAATAAATACTTCCCCCCAAATATACTCTCCATCTGTACTTCAAAAACTAAAACATAATTATTTCATTAAATAACTAAATCAGCTTAAAACCACACAGAATTCCTTCATGATCACTAAAATATGTTGGTATTACCACTGCTTCTCCCTCATAAACATCTGATTTAACATAGATGTGATCTATTAAACTACCCTTTTCAGTAGTTGCTTCCTGGACTATTTGAGCATATCCTCTGGTTTTAACACAATTTAAGATAGTTGATGACTTTAAAATATCATCATTAAAATCTCCCATCAACGCTATTGTTCCAGTTGCCAATTGCTCCAGCCAGTCAAGCATCTTTACCAAATTGGTTTTAAATAATGACAGAGGATACTGTGGTGAGCGATAAATTACAACCATTTTAATGTTAACATGCAAAAAGTTATAAATTAAACACTCTAAATTGACCTGTGGTGGCTTTAAAACTTCATATTCCACACCATCTGCAGTATACATGCCAACACCGCCATGTTGTTGGTCTTGCAACCCAATCAATGATGGCTGGGTACCATCATACGATAAACGTCGGGGACAGTTGTTGAAACTGTAACCATCAATCTTTACCGTATCAGCTTGAAGTTCAAGAATCCATGTTTCTGTTACAGCAATACATTTAGGTTTCCATTGCTGAGTACAAAAAGCTAAATCTTTAACATGTCGATTTAAACTTTGGACGTTCATTAAGAACACAGTGAAAGCAGATGTGTCAAATCCGCTGAACTGTGTAGGTCCACACATCAAAAGGGGTGTCATACTCTGTATAGCAACCGTAATGTCATCCTTACAATAAATCTTTTTTTCATTAAAGTCTTTAATGGTCAAACCAGAAAGACTCCTAACTCTGCTTAGAGCAACATAAGCTTGACCAGGTGCAAAGATTTTGCTTAGACAAACAACAGCTTTGTCTACGGTTAAGCCTTGTACTTTGTGTACCGTACAGGCCCACGCCAATTTCAGTGGAAATTGTCGTCGTAATCCACCTTTAACAGTGGCTCTTTCCTCCTCGGGTACAATAGGTGTGGAACCAACCACATCCGAGGACCCATATACACATGTTTTCCTTCTGTGGATGCCTACACGATCGTCATCAAATCTAACATAAACCAATTTAGGAAACTTGTCCTTTTCTGGTATTATGATATCTGTCACAGTGCCACAAACACCGTTAACTAAACCATCTCCGACATCCACGTTTTTACACAGCATAACGCGTGCACCCTTACCCAACAACAGAACCTCTGACAAACCGGTATGTAAAGCTTTAGCGTGAGTCCCTTGCAACAACCGCAATTTGCCTGTTTTTTTATCATTTACAGAATCCTGTGCCTCAATTTTCACATATTCTGGACAACTCTCAAACAACTGTTTCATATTATGCTCATTTACTTGTTCATTTGTTGCAAATATATGCAAGGCTGAGCTGACCTCACCCGTTTCACAAACTTTTAAAACGTTTATGTCACCAGGTAGCATAGGGGTCTCTTTTGAACGAGTCCTCATTCGGTTTAACAGCTGGGAAAACACTAAATCTTTTTGCCGTACTATTTCCGTTAGTTCCACAACTTTAAATAAATCAGACCACAAGTTGCTGCCTACTCCATCAGAATACAACGGTTTGCCTTTGACAGGAGGTAACTGGAAGAAATCTCCAACTGCCACCACACTAATGTTTCCAAATGAGCCTACGTTTCCCGTTTGTTTGATCTGCCGCAATCTACCATGCACATATGATAGCAAATTGTGATCTACCATTGATATTTCATCTATGATGAGAATATGTACATCACTATATTTCAGACGTAATGAATTGAGCTTCTCTTCTCCCAAAGGAGTGTACGGTAAGCGTACATCAATTCCAATAGAAAATGTTGTGTGAATTGTTGTTGCTTCCAAATTATACGCAGCAATACCTGTAGGAGCAGTCAATAAAACAGGTGTGTTGTCAGGGTATTGACACATTGGTGACAATAATCGTTTTGATTCATATTCAATCGCTCTGATCAAATGACTTTTACCTGTGCCTGCACCTCCTGTAATTAAAATGTGTAACGGTTCAGGATTTTTTCCATTTACCTTGTCTAAACACCATTGCCTGATTTGGTAAAAAACAGAGAACTGTCTTTCATTCAAAGATCTAATTAATGCTAAGCCTTCGATTCTAGTCAGCGTGCTCTTTTTCTCAAATAAATTTCCCTTGGAAGATGAGCTTAAATCTGGGATGTGTTCTTTTTCATCACTCAGCATTGCCTTTATTTGTTTCATTCCTTCCACACCCTCCAACCGTTCCATCTCCACTTCAGGACACAACTCACACCATGCATTTTCAAGCAGTACGTCGCCAACCACCTCATCTGCTGCCTCCAGGTTAAAAGATTCCACTTCGAATTCACTTCTATTTAAATCTACGACAGACTTCACTAAATGTTTGGTTCCATCAATAAATTTAACCACACCAAGTCTATAAAATTGTTCAAATCTTTCACAACCTGAAGGCTTCAGATCATCATCAACGCGATACGGCAGAAATAATTGCATTATGCTCTGATAAAACTTTTCTGGATCTTTGGTCTCTGAAAAACGCGCATAACGAACAACTGATGGTTGTGTTCGACTTCTTTTGGCCACAAAACCTAAACCATTATTCAACTTGACAGCAGATTTACATTTTTCGTTCTTGGACAGAACCCGATAGTCAGATGCAAACTTTGCAATGCACATATCGTTAAAAATGTCATCTTTTGGACGATTTTTATAGCGATCAACCAAACCAGTCATCCACATTTCTTCTGAACTAAGATCATTTGTAGCTGCCTTCTGTCTCAAAACAGAAATAGGTAAACTCATTTTCACAATGTTGTCTCCAGTTGGAATAAAAACAACCTTCCTAGAACACTCCTTTAAATGCATACTGGTTAGTCGATACACCGCTTCCTGAGCACAGACATCCCGATTATGTAGATATACACTACCAAGCTTCTTTAACGCTTCTTTAGCACTAACATTGCCATCTCTGGATGCTTCTCTCTGGGCATTTCCTAGCATGAGGCCAATTTCTCTCTCACTTTTTGACATGTAAGAAACTATGTAGACACAACAAGCGTATGCATCTACACAATATTGAATATCGAGATTAGCATTCCATGCTTTTAACAGCGGCGGACTATACTGATTAATCCAAATTTCATTAATGTCCCTTTTCAAAACTACATGTGTATGTCGACTAACTAGTTTATAGACCTTTTCAAATATTTCTTGATTTATACCCAGTCTTTGAAAAATTTCTTCTACAGTCCTATAGGGACAAGTTTCATCTGCAAGGAGACTCTTCACTTTACTCAGAATCTCCTTTGCCTGATTTTGAGCCATAGCCTCTTTACTTGCACAGGCACACTGTACATTGCTGCTCGTTTTATCCAAATTACATGTACAAGTCTTATCCTTATCTTTTTCACTACGACAAATAAATGTTCTGCTCGATGCAGGTCGGGGAAAATTAAAACGACAAACTGTGTTTTTCTTTTTACATGATTTTGAGTGATGTTTTGAATGCTGCTGAACAGATGTAACCACTTCAAACAATGGTTCGTCCTCAGATGGAAGTTCGCATGTTATATACTTATCTATAAATTCCACAACTTCCTCATCTGTGTTTTTATCTAGGATTGGAGCCCCAGAAATCCAGAAAAGGCAATGACAATGAGGGGAACCACGTTGCTGAAACTCAACACGATAGTAATAGTCAACGACTTTACCAATGGGATTAGCAGGAGACATGAGAACTTCTCTTAAGAAAACATGCCATCGAAAATCAAACATCCTGGCAGCAGTCACAGGATTTCGACGTAACAGTTCACATTTATCTGCCCACTCCAATTGCTCAGCTGTCTCTGTTCGCCCATCCTGTTTCAAAAGGGTATATAAAAGATTTGTCCATCTCATATCTGCTGATGAAAACGACGCAAACCAAGTAGGCTTACCCAGCTGTTTAACACAGGCTAGGATGTCCCGTTTTGCAGACTGCCAAAAAGCTGGAGTCCCTCTAATGGGTTTTAGGAACCGATAGCCATCATCAAACTCCAACAACTTGTTCAAAGACTCCTCATTTTTCAACAAGTCACCCAAATTCTGGGATTTACCACATTGCCCTTTACGCAATGCTACTGACACGTTAGAAATAACCTGTTCCAATTCAGACATGTACTGTGCATAAAATATATATTCAACGTTGGATGAAAATCTACCATCTGCATGTAAAAGCCTGTTATTAAAATACCGAAACAATGTTAAACGATGTGACCTGTTTGCATGGTAAGTATTCTGTCCAGATGGAAACAAAACAGGGAAGCACTTGGCTTCATTTTCTGGATCACTTAATAATTTTACTGGATTATTACCTTCACCAGGAGCAACATTTAAAATGTTATCCAAATACTGATCCAAAGCTTCCTGGCCTATGTCAACGGGCATGAGACATGTATCTTGAAACATGCAATGCTGCTGTCGATCGTGCAACAGCTCCTCAGTCTCCTCCAATTCTTTTTCAGAAATGTCACTGACATCTTTCTCCAAAACATCATCTTCATCTCTACAAAACTCATTGATCCAATTCTCATTAAAATCTATATCTTTATAATATTTGTTGAACTGTTTTAAATACTTAAGTGCTTCCCGTACATGCAAAGTATCAACAAACTGATACTTATAATGACCTTTGTAAGTTAATTTACGCTTTAATTTTACAGCAAGCAAAGATCCTTCCATATTACTACGAGGCAATACATTACATGTTTCAACAATATTTGCTGGAACACAAGTCACTGGTCCATGTACGCCATTTTGTCCCCCTTTGGGTAAAGCCAACATTTTCATGAATGGTATATGTAAAGCTATTAAATGCTGTTCTAAACTATTTAGACAAGCCAATTGTGTTGGGATAACATCCACATTTAAATTGTTGGTCGCACTTTCTGGTGGCATTACACCTTTGCTCATCTTGTAATGACAGGTATAACAAATCATCAGTTTACCTCTGGATGACTCTGTCAATTTGCATTGCACAGCACAACTATTGTCACATTTGTGCACATAATCTTCAGAAATGCATTTTGCAGCAATTATAGCACTAGATTGGCTTTTAGAATAGAAATCTTTCTTACAAACTAAAACTTGATGTCTAAACAGCAGTCTATGACAGACACAGCAGACAAAATCAGGCCCATCTTTAACCTTATCTAAAAACTGGTTGATAACAAAGTCAATTTCTTTTAACATTTCCTTACGTTGCTGTTGATTTAACTTCACACGCACTAAAACCTTTTTCTTATGTTCCATGTTACCATGATACCTTCTACGACAAATCTCTTTTAATTTCTGTCTATGCTGCAAATTAAGCTTAAATTTCTTCTTACTCATCATCTTCTTTCTTTCTTTATGCACTATATCATATTTATATTTTTCTTTACTCATCATCTTTACATTTTCTTTATGCACTAAATTAAATTGATATTTTTCTTTACTCATCATCTTTACATTTTCTTTATGCACTAAATTAAATTGATATTTTTCTTTACTCATCATCTTTACATTTTCTTTATGCACTAAATTAAATTGATATTTTTCTTTACTCATCATCTTTACATTTTCTTTATGCACTAAATTAAATTGATATTTTTCTTTACTCATCATCTTTACATTTTCTTTATGCACTAAATTAAACTGATATTTTTCTTTACTCAATGCCTTTACATTTTCCTTATGCACTAAATTAAACTGATATTTTTCTTTACTCAATGCCTTTACATTTTCCTTATGCACTAAATTAAATTGATATTTTTCTTTACTTAAATTCTTAAGTTTCTCTTGAAACAGTAAATCATCTTTGTATATTTTTTTCCACAAAGTCTTACGTTTCTCTTGATACACCAAATCATTTTTATATTTTTCTTTACTAAGCTCTTTTTTCTTCTGTTGATATAATATATCAAATTGATATTTCATCCTTAACAATGCCTTTACTTTTTCTCTATAAAACCTGACTTCCCTGTACTTTCTTTTTAATTCTGCAATCTTTTTCTCTTTATAAGATATTTGTGTATGATACATTGCTTTACTTTTCAATTTCATCTTGTCTTTATACTCCAAATCTTGTTGGTATTCCATCACTTTTTTAAATGCAACTTTCTTCTTTAAATGTCGAGAACCAGTGTTTAAACTATTTGTTTCTTTACTGTCATTTGTTTTTTTGGATTTTCTTCTACACTTGTATGGTGTGTCTGATACACCATTAACTTTACAAAAATCATAGCAAGACTCTTGATCACCCTGCAAGACACAGGTAATAACCTCAAAATGACAACCATCACATTTCAGATATATTCCTTCATTTATACCAGTGGAGCTTGTACACCCATATTTTACCCATTCCTTGCCATTATGCACATACAAATTCACCCCTAATGCATTTGCAGTTGCCTGCATTTCAATTTCAGAAGCTTCATGTCCAACATACTTCATACAGGACTTCTTAACATAGTCAGACACAGAAGAAAATCCTTTACCAATCAACCGTTTACCCTCTTCGTTCTTCTCCAAATAAGAAACAGTAGCCAGTCGTATTCTGCGATGACTCTTCTGGGAACCGCTTACTACTTGAGACACTGCTCTGAAAAAACTGTTACCATCTTTTACAATCTCTTCAGTCTTACACACACTCCCCAAAGGCCCAGAAGCTGTGGATCCTTGTGTGTCCCGTTTCACAAATGTAATATCATACTTGTTGCACAAAGCTTTTGAAACATCTGTACACACAGGATTAAATGACAAATGTGTATTAGCATTATGAATAATGACACTATCATCATCCAGTACGTAACTGTTTGCAGTTTTTGTACTTTCTAAAACATTAGGTTCATTTGTTGTCTTATTTCGAACACTATACCCTTGAGAAATGGAGACCCTTTCCTTACAATAACCATAACAATGTTGTGTTTGCTTAACACAAACAACTGTCTCGTAATGGTTACCATGAATATTTTGTAGATACACACACTGATTTGAGATCTGACCAGCATTACATTTATATTCAAGCCATTTATCAATATAATATGTAACTATGTTCACACCCAAACAGTCTGCTGCAGCTTGAATTTCCACTTCAGTTGCCCAGGATCCAACATATTGCATCCTTGATCTTTTAATATACTCTTTTATAGAGGAATTTTCATTTCTCAAAATGTTACAATACATTTGAGGATTCCTTTCTAACTGTTTCACTACGGCAAGTCTAATTTTCCTGTGCCATTTCTGAGTTCCACTTACAGCCTGACTAACAGCCCGGAAAAAACAGTTTCCGTCCCCGACGATGGGTTCCACCTTGCATGGTATCCCCAAGTCCCCAACCAAGTCAGATGATGACTCACCTTTCTCGCATTCTACGTTCAAGTGTTTGCAAACAGCTTCTGACACCACTTTTGAAAGAGGATTAAACTTTAACGCTCTAGTCCTCACATTGGTGACAAACACATCTGAAGTTACAAGATCTTCATGAGTTTCTTGTATCTTGTTACAAGATGTACTACTCTGAGGCTTCTTTTGCTTTTGCCCTCTAGATTTATCTGTACACAAGACTTCCTGAACACAGACAGGTTTCAACAAATTACTGCCAAATGGACTAAATGAAGTCTCATTTCTGTGCATGTCAATTTGCACACCACTAATTTCAAATTCCTTGGGACTGGTTCTCTTTTGCCTAGCATATCTCTCAATATAATTCAAAAGATCATCAAAGCTGTTTAAATACAAAACGTTGCTTTTCCCTGAAACACTTACCATTCCATTACAATCACGTGCATGGGAATCTACAACGGCATACTTTCCATTCTGACTTATAAGAGCGCAGGTACTTCCATTTATAGTCAGAACACAAGTTTCATATGTGGCGCACATCTTTTGCAATCCTTCACGGAGAGTAGTGTGCGCACCAGAATCTAGGAACTCACCCTGGAAAACATCTACTTGTCCAGCAACAAAATCTCCATACGTCACATCTAAAGTACACCCGTCAATATCAACCTGCTTCGGCAAGTCTAAAACACAGAGCGTTTCCTTCCTACCACTAATCAGATTGTTGTCCCGCAAATAAGTGTACAAGGCGTCACCTCTGACAACAACATTATCTAATGTGTCAGAATGCCATGAAAAAACACTATCCATCTTGTGCTTTGCTAAAGCAACAAGAGTCACAGCTGCACATTGCAGTCCTCCGTACTTAAACCGATCATCGCCCTGATGGAATGATCCTCTAACTGATTGCTGACTACTTGAACTGGCACCATGACGTTCGTCTGTGACCTGCCTGTCAGCAGTGACTGTGGTACATGCTTCTAAACCAAAGCTACTCTGTTGTACAGAAATCGC
This sequence comes from Odontesthes bonariensis, assembly GCF_027942865.1. Lineage (NCBI taxonomy): Eukaryota > Metazoa > Chordata > Actinopteri > Atheriniformes > Atherinopsidae > Odontesthes > Odontesthes bonariensis. Next base: position 13,942 of record NW_027457457.1, read on the forward strand.
AGACATGCCATACTCTGTCGCATTTAATGATTTCCGAAGATTCATAATGTGAATCATTAAATCATTGAAGCAAGTGTTAAATACCACTACAGATGTACCCGTTTCTGATGCCAACCCCTGTAAATTTCTTGTTCCACAGTCCACAATGACAAAGTAAGATTCATGATGGATAACCAAGCTACATGAACCCTCAAGATTAAGGATGCACATTCCATTTCTCAACAAATACATCTGTAACTTCTCACTAAATTCCTCCTCCAGATTAAAATTAAATTGACCATAACTACTACCCCCAATTAGTACTTTCCATTTTTTACCAAAAATAATCTGTCGCTCCACCAACTTGCAAAACTCTGGCTTTGTGCCTCTCTGAGGTCTTTCTGTATCAATATATTCTGCCAACTTCTGACCTTCAGCATCAACTGCATCGACATCCGATGATTTCCAAGTGCAAATTGGAGAAGTTTGGTGTTTTATAGCAGCTACAACACTACTGGACATTAAAATATTGCTAACAGACTGATTACTATGACTAACTGTTCCTAAAATAAGAGAAGGGGGGAACCGCTCTGAACACCTGCAAGAACTGGAGTTAACACACTGACCTCTTGTTTGGCTGCACTCGAAATCCACCGACACCTCAAGCATCTACAACGACATTAGAAAACATAATTTCTTTCATTTGTATTCATTTCTTTACATTTACTACCAAAAATGTTGTTATACAAACCTCCCGGTCAGAAACGAGCTCGGACGGACAGACAGACACCAAACCAGGACAGTCAGACACCTCCCGAGGATGGGGAGAACGCACCACATCGCAGACATCCACCTGTTTGGATGTTGCCTCAACCTATAAAACAAAATCATTACATTAACTCATCTGAATTTAAACCAAGATTCCAAATAATTTAGACCAAGTGTTTTCAGTAATACACTTTAAGGTTTCATATTACTTACACATTTAACATAATAAAAAAGCTAAATATGGACCACACTTACATTCTTCTTCACGGACACAAGCCCCACACCAACAGCGGCAGGAGTTACGCTCGGTGTGGCTGAAACCTGAAAGACAAAGACAAATAAATTAATTATGAACAATTATCCTCATTGAAGTTCTGAAAAGTTAACTCGCTTGAGGTTTTACAAACCTGCTGTCTCACACGCCTGGTCCTTAAGACAGCTGGTGTCTTGAGACGTTCCACAGGCTTCATCTATAACACAAACAACATGTCAGATCTGTGTCTTTTCTAAAAGACAATACTGAGACTATATTTTGAAATACACTTTGCTGCAACTTACCTCGTTGCCTGTGTGAACATCTGCCACTGCCATTGGAGAAACTTTTTCCATGGCAACCAACAACTCAGGTGAAAAACGAACAGGATTCAGGGGGATGTAACACTCCTTCAAAACTGGAGTAGCAATCTGTTACACAAAAATTGAAATAATGAATATACTAATCACATTAAAAATGCTTTACAACAAGTGGTTGTGAAACACTCACCTTATCAGGAACCACCCTTTCCTTGGGTGAATCAGAGTCAGATTCCCCCGAATGGCTCCTCTATAAAAAGAACACACAAAAGCCATTTCAGAACATTACACACCAACTTAAATCCCATCCTTGCATAAAAGTACATTGGGAACAACAAGCTTCCTTACCTTCCTGCCGTATCTCACGGTTGTCCACTCTGGAGGCGGTGGACGTGGGACTCGTTCCACTCCCTTCACAACCAGACGTGGCACATACCTCTGCTTATACGGGGCAGCTGCCTGACTCGTGGCCAGTGGCTTGGGTGCAGACAGCTCCAGGAACTGATGCGCAAACACCCAAATGCGATCACTGAGGATGCGCATCCCCTTGTTGTCATCAAGGTGAATCTAAACCAAAATAAAAGGTATATAAATCAGCAAAACAGACAAGTAAAATAAGTATTGAATATAAATTCTCACCACTTTCTAACTTCAGAATAAGATTGTACTTACTCCATCATAACTCCACAGATCGACGCGACTTAGGGGGAAGTCCTCGGCAATGGAATAAAACGGCATCTCTGAATAGAAAAATATGTATAATTATACAAACATCCTTTTCACCAAAGACAACTGCCATCAAAATACTGGAAATGAACTCAGAATTATTTTACTCCATACTTAGATTTGCCGAAACACGATGATACTCCTGCTGGAATAGCTCCTGTTTCTCCATGGATTCCGTCAAGCGTGGAATCATACCGATACAGAACACCTAGAGGAAGAATTGCATTATCAAATTACTTTATTTACAAATACATCAACTACTGATGCTTGGTGTTTTAAGTTTTTTTTATTTCTCTTTTGTTACGTTTATTCTTCTTATTCCTTTTTTAATGTGAAGCACATTGAATTGCACGTGTCTGAAATGCGCTATATAAATAAACTTGACTTGAAAATAAAATAACACACCTTAGTGCAGTGCTCACGAACTGCCTCCAGGTACAACTTAAAGGCCCGTCCTGCCTCTTGGTGGTTGATGCTGGACGTGAGGTTGTTGGATGGAGCAAAAACGCAAATAGCGTCAGGACGACGAGGAAGTACGACCTTCTCAACCTCCTTGCGCAGCTGATCTGCGTCAGCCCCTGGAGTCGACATAAAGGCAAAAGATACGAAACCTCCTTGCATTTTAACAATGCCATCTGCCAAGGACCGCAAATGGGACGCCCCGATAACAAGAACCAGCTATGGGAGGAAAAAAAAAAAAAAAAGACAAATTATAGCAAACTGACAATAAGCAATCCATTTCTACATTGTATATTTGAATAGCATGAAAATTTTCATACTTTCTTATCAAGGCTCCCATCCGGAATGACCAGCTTGTGACGACGCCCAGTATGCTCGCTGATTGGCCATTCGTTCGCTTTGTGTCGCCGCCCAGTTCCGCGGCCTATAAAGGAAAAGATATATATTAATCACTGAAAACAATATATATTAGCACACAGAATATACAAATACTCTCCATTCTTTAATAATATATAAATGATACTCACGGCCAACAAAGTCACTGGATGGCGTTGGTACGCCAATGCGCTGAACAGGCGAAGCCTCAGCACGGCGACGAGCAGCTTGAGATCTACGACTAGTTCGTGGCATCTGCAAATTGACATTAGAGAAATATGACAAAAACATAAGGGATTACAGCACAGTCTCAATGATAAGACAATATACAAAAAGACAACTACTAAAATCCGTTAAAAATACATATATTTACAAGAGCAAATACTACCATTTATCCTAATTATGAAAGTAAGCAGTAATGTTAAGTTGACTGCAAATGATTTGAAAGTTTTCTGCACAGTGAAAGCCAGTAAATACATAAAACCATTGAAAAGGAACATTCAATCCTCATGGATAAACATGAAAAAAAATTTAACTAGGACAGCACTCTCCAACTTATGATATCATGATACTTTTAACAAGTATAAAAGTTTTAATATATATATTTAATAGTATAACAGATAAAACCAAGCTCCTCTGCTCTCTATTGATCATTCCAAACATGAAACAAAACAATGCAAGCCCTTGCAAGCCCCCTGGTGTGTGCGCGCTAACTGGTGTGAACTCACGTGCACAAACTCGTCCACAGAGGGGGAAGGACCTGAAAGTTGTTTAATTTCGAATTTTCCGACTTTCAGGTCACTCCCCCTCTGTGGACGAGGTTGTGCACGTGAGTTCACACCAGTGTGCGCGCACACAAGCTAGGGGCAGACTCACGCTCAGCTTGGAACACGTGGTTGGTGACTGTTCTGCTCAGATAGAGAAATAATAAACCTAACGTGACTGGTTAAAAACAGCCGGGAGCGCTCGATTTTTGCAAGCATGATTACAGGCTTTAGAGAAAGCTACAGAATTTGGGAATTTTCCTAAACAGCCCATTTAATATTCTACTTCCAGAATCCCAAAACAGTTCAAGCTAATATGACTAAATAAAGGTTGCCGACGGCAGCTTTAAGAGGTATGAATCAGCCTTTAGTTTAAATAGCTTATCAAAATCAGTCACTCATTTTTAAAACAGCAGCACAAAAAAAAGAAAAAAAAACACACCTTTGCGGCTTATTAAAAGAAAACTCCGGTATTTTCAACATTAAGCCTCTTTTCTGAGTCGTCTGCAATGTTTTAAAACCCCCCTCAGCGCTTTTTTGATGTAGGCCATGTTTGTAGTTCTCTCGCACCAGAAATGCTGCTAGGTGTATTGCATTTCCAGTGCGAGAGAACTACAAACATGTCTTCCTTCTCTCAGAAATGAGGCTTAATGTTGAAAATACCGGAGTTCTCCTTAAAAACGCATGTAATTTAAATACCGTCTACATTTGCTACACAATTATCAATAAAACAAAATCCTTTTTAATTTCAACCGAAGAAAAGTGAACAGACTGTATTGAAAATCGTCGTAGTACAGCGCCCCGTCCCTATCCACCATGTTGGCAGTATGCTAGCGTAAACACGCCAGTCTCCCCGTTCGTTTACATTGCAGCCTTTTGTTAGCAGCCATGCTATTAAACGCAGCACGAGGCACGCAAGCCACCGACAGCAAGCCACCGACAGCGACCCAAAAAACACAGTATTAACGCCCTTACCTTATACAGTTAATATTACATTAATTCATTCTTTCGTATATTCTCTTTACAAAAAGATTGATAGTTTCAAACTGAGTAATTTTTAATAAACTTCAAAGCATTAACTATCAAAACAGAATCACGGTCAACCTTAACTGATTAAAACAAAATAACTTAACAAAACTTACCTCGGAAAGATAAAGTCCAACAATCGAAGATTTGCAGAAAAATGAAGAAAAAGCGTTCAGCAGTTTTTCAACTGTTTGAAAACTTTAAGCTCACAAACGTCCAAGAAAGAACATTCATGAACTGAGAGCGGTTGACCAAACCCAACTATTTAAAGCAGGCGCGGCCAGCCCCAAAAGAATCACGTGATACAAAACACAGGCTATAGGAGGGTTTCACATGACGTCACAGTGCTGCATCGCGAGACTTAACTATGAATATAAACTCTTTGACACTCTTGGTTTCCAATAATAATCTGTAGCCTAATGGATATTTCACATGTTTCTGAACCCCATCACATTTTATGACGCCGGTTCGAATCCAGCTTGTGACATTACTTAGAGGGGATAGAGAATCCAAATCGTCTTTTCCCCGTTTTTGGTGTTAGTCCTGAGTCTCCCCGCTGTGGGGAGTACTCATGAAGTGCCAGCAAGTGTCAGAACCTCTGTTTCAAGTACTCGCCTTTTTAATATATATCCCCCTATCCATTTTTGTGAAAAAGTGACGTAACTTTTTCAGCAATCGCGCCCCCCCGCACCCAAGTCCACAGCCACTCCGTTTCAGACACGCCCCTTTGGCGAGAAACAGGAACTTGTGTACCTTCCGAGGCTGTAAAAGCGGACTACGATCAATACAAATTCTTCCCCCGGAAAGCAATGTTCGCAATCAATGGCTTTTATTTATTTTTAAAAGCTTCCCCAACCGCGGAGTTTTCCTTTGCGCTGCGCTGCGCATTTCACTGACTACAGTTTCACAAAGCTCCGTTCCGAGCAGCTCATGGTCAGTTCCGACAGGAACAGACCCAGACTGCAGCGAGCTGTGCGCACCGCTGAGAATGTGATGGGCTGCAGCCTCCCATCTATCCATGACCTGCACCTCTCCAAGACTATGGGGCGAGCAGGTCGGATCACAGCTGACCCTTCTCACGCTGCACATGGACTATTTGCACCACTCCCCTCGGGCAGGAGGCTTCGGTCCATTCGGACCAGAACCTCCCGTCACAAAAACAGTTTTTCCCCCTTGCAGTTGGACTTATGAACACTTCATAATCACCTCATAACCTGCCCCAGTCACTTTACCATCATTAAAATTGCACTAATGAAGCTGCACTGTTGTTGCTCTGTATATTGGATACTGTGTATTGTTGTACACACCTTGTACATTTTATATTCATACATTTTCTATTCTTTATTTTTTATCCTATGTTACATGTTTGAACCTTACGCCGCAGCAAATCCCTAGTTAGACCTTCGCAACTAGTGAACACTGTTCACTAACAATGGCAATAAAACGAATTCTGATTCTTATGAAACAAGCAACGGAAACTTGTATTTCATAATGAAGTTGCCAGATAAGCTCTGAAACGACGGAAAAAAACGCATTCTAAACCCAGCATAGTAACAGCTGTTTCAGAGAAATTTTTAGGGGGGTTCTGAGCCATTACATACCCAACCAATTTTTTGGGGATACATATCACATCACAGAACAAGGATTAATGCCCCATTCAACCATTCTCTATCACCTTTAATTATTTATATAACAGACAGTTGTTTATAAATGACTTCAGTTTTACCAGGTGTCCAAGTGTTCAATCATGAATTGCAAACTTATAAAATCTGATAAAACATGATTTTATTCAAATACGAGATTTGTCGCACGCTCCGCCCGGTGGACGGGTGCGGGAGACGCGTGCCGGCGTCGATGACCACGTCGGGGCGGCGGTGCCGGCGGTCAGGCGGTCGCCCGGCCGGAGCTGCGCTTGTTACCATGTTAGATTGCTTGTCGCGGGTTCGAACCCGACTTGAGATGTCCCTACATGTGTGTTGTTAAAAATTATATCTGTTTTTCCTGGTGTCCATGTGTTAATTCATGTGTTCCAAAACTTGTAAAATCTGATAAAAATGATTTTTTTCAAATACAAAAAATACTCAAAACTGTTATTTCTCTATAATGTGGCATATTGAATATTACACCACATAGCTTATAGTTTAACCCACTGCACAGGACTGAAGCAATGCATAAAGTTAAGAAGTTTTCAATAGATGAAACATATAAAATGTTAGACTTATATATTTTTATTACATTAATATAATAATTCCAAACCAAATTTGTATTTTTAAAACAATTGCATATGTTAGCCTCTAAATCTCACATGCATCATCCAATTTGCACCAAACTAGATGTGAATGACCTTTGTTAACATCTAAAGAGCCCAATAGGATTATATTGGAGTGTGACTGCAGTGCGCCCCCTAGATTATTTAAACAGCTATATCTCCCTGAGACATCATCCGATGTGCACCATATTTTTTGTGCATCATTACAAAGCAACACTTGACACATTGGCGTTGTTAATTTTTTACTTCACTAAACCCCGCCCCCACAAAACAGGAAGTGACAGTAACTCACGTCAGGAAGGTGAGATATCGCTCCAACTTTGAACACGTGCCACTGGTGTCGTACTGTCGTGGACTGAAGGCCATTTGGGAGATTCGTCGCACGCTCCGCCCGGTGGACGGGCACGGGAGACGCGTGACGACGTCGATGACCACGTCGGGGGGGCGGTGCCGGAGGTCAGGCGGTCGCAAGGCCGGAGCTGCGCTTGGCTGCGAGGGCCGTTATCACTGCTTGCAGTTCTTGTTCTTTTTCTTCTCCACGCGGAATCGCGAATGGGGAGGCCTGAACGTATTCGAAAACTCCTGAAACTTTACCCAAAATTGTCCCCCGCGTGAAATCACATGTTTTTAATGTACTCGAAAGTGGGCGTCGCCAAACTGCTCTATAGCGCCACCTAACGTGAGATAGACCGAACCGTACGTCGTAGAGATCTGAAACTCGGTATGTACGTAGATCGCCTAAAATCAAGAACAAAAGTCTCTTGGAGGTATGCTCTAAAACGTACAAGGAGGCGGCCATTTTGGGTCAAAGGGCAAATTTTGGCCATTTTTCATATTTACACACCTCGCAGGAAAATTTTCACGCCCCAGGGATTTTGAGCTAGAGACTTCATTTTTGGTCAGTATGCAGTTAAGGGATGGGGGCACAAAAGTTATCAGAAGACTTGAGTTTTTGAGCATGTTTAGGGGGCTTGGCCAAGCGGCGAACTTGGCGTACTCGCCAGTGTAAACGAAACGCTATATCTTTCACCTAAAAAGTTTAATCTGCACCAAACTTGGTATGAGTCATCCATGTTGGATGCATGTCAATCCTATGTGGTCATATGCTGACGTCATCTAAGCCCCGCCCCCTCAGAACAGGAAGTCACTTTTTTTACTTGGAAAGCTCCATTTCTGGCCCCCTTCACCTAATCAACATGATCTTGTGTCAGAATACAGATAACAAGTTGGTCTAACTTGCTTTAAAGCACCAAAAGTTTTCAGTTGAAGGCGTGGCTATGGCGGCTTGGTGAAGTCAGACATCACGCCGTTACCATACGTTTGGCTCTAAATTCTACAGTTTTTAGCCGAGATGCACCAAACTCACTGGGATCGATCCTAATCCGCCCCCCAACAGGTGTGCAGTCCAATATTTGATGGGCGTGGCCTAATGCCTCCACAGCGCCCCCTAGAACATCTAAAAACATCAGCCCCAAGCCATGCTTTCACCGACAATCATGAAACTCAGCACACCTGTGCGTCTTGTCAGGACCTACAAAATAGTGTGGGCGTGGCTTAATGGCACATTCCAATCCCTCGCCGTTTGCATACGTTCGGCTCTAAATCTCACATGCATCATCCGATTTGCACCAAACTAGATATGAATGACCTTTGTTAACATCTAAAGAGCCCAATAGGATTATATTGGAGTGTGACTCCAGTGCGCCCCCTATATCATGTAAACTGCTCTATCTCCTTGAGACATCACCCGATCTGCACCGTATTTTTTGTGCATCATTACAGAGCAGCGCTTGACAAGTTTGCGTGTTATATATCTGACATCGCTAAACCCCGCCCCCACAAAACAGGAAGTGACGGTAACTCCTGTCTGGAAGGTGAGATATTGCTCCAACTTTGAACATGTGCCACTGGTGTCGTACTGTCGTGGACTGAAGGCGATTTGGGAGATTCGTCGCACGCTCCGTCCGGTGGACCGGCGCGTGAAACGCGTGACGGCGTCGATGACCACGTCGGGTCGGCGGTGCAGGCGGTCAGGCGGTCGCAAGGCCGGAGCTGCGCTTGGCTGCGAGGGCCGTTATCACTGCTTGCAGTTCTTGTTAGGCCCGAGCAGCTAAGCGCTGCGAAGGCCTATTGTAACTGAAGGATTTCACTATTATTATTTTTTTTATTATTCTTATGATTCTTTTTCTTTTCCGCGCGGAATCGCAAATGGGGACGCCTTAACGTATTCGAAAACTCCTGAAACTTTGCCCAAAATTGTCCCCCGCGTGAAACTGCATGTTTTTAATGGAGTCGAAAGTGGGCGTCGCCAAACTGCTCTACAGCGCCACCTAACGTGAGATAGACCGAACCGTACGTCGTAGAGATCTGAAACTCGGTATGTATGTAGATCGCCTCAAATCTAGAACAAAAGTCTCTTGGAGGTATGCTCTAAAACGTACAAGGAGGCGGCCATTTTGGGTCAAAGGGCAAATTTTGGCCATTTTTCATATTTACACACCTCGCAGGAAAATTTTCACGCCCCAGGGATTTTGAGCTACGGACTTCATTTTTGGTCAGTATGCAGTTAAGGGATGGGGGAACAAAAGTTATCAGAAGACTTGAGTTTTTGAGCATGTTTAGGGGGCTTGGCCAAGCGGCGAACTTGGCGTACTCGCCAGTGTAAACGAAACGCTATAACTTTCACCTAAAAAGTTCAATCTGCACCAAACTTGGTATGAGTCATCCATGTTGGATGCTTGTCAATCCTATGTGGTCATATGCTGACGTCATCTAAGCCCCGCCCCCTCAGAACAGGAAGTCACTTTTTTTACTTGGAAAGCTCCATTTCTGGCCCCCTTCACCTAATCAACATGATCTTGTGTCAGAATACAGATAACACGTTGGTCTAACTTGCTTTAAAGCACCAACAGTTTTCAGTTGAAGGCGTGGCTATGGCGGCTTGTTGAAGTCAGACATCACGCCGTTACCATACGTTTGGCTCTAAATTCTACAGTTTTTAGCCGAGATGCACCAAACTCACTGGGATCGATCCTAATCCACCCCCCAACAGGTGTGCGGTCCAATATTTGATGGGCGTGGCCTAATGCCTCCACAGCGCCCCCTAGAAAATCTAAAAACATCAGCCCCAAGCCATGCTTTCACCAACAATCGTGAAACTCAGCACACCTGTGCGTCTTGTCAGGACCTACAAAATAGTGTGGGCGTGGCGAGAATGGCACATTCCAATCCCTCGCCGTTTCTCATACGTTCGGCTCTAAATCTCACACGCATCATCCGATTTGCACCAAACTAGATATGAATGACCTTTGTTAACATCTAAAGAGCCCAATAGGATTATATTGGAATTTGACTCTAGTGCGCCCCCTAGATCATTTAAACAGCTATATCTCCTTGAGACATCATCCGATCTGCACCATATTTTTTGTGCATCATTACGGAGCAGCGCTTCACACATTGGCATTGTACATTTCTGACGTCGCTAAACCCCGCCCCCACAAAACAGGAAGTGACGGTAACTCCTGTCTGGTAGGTGGCATATCGCTCCAACTTTGAACACGTGCCACTGGTGTCGTACTGACGTGGACTGAAAACGATTTGGGAGATTCGTCGCACGCTCCGCCGGGTGGACGTGCGCGGGAGACGTGTGACGGCGTCGGTGACCACGTCGGGGTGGCGGTGCCGGCGGTCAGGCGGTCGCAAGGCCGGAGCGGCGCTTGGCTGCGAGGGCCGTTATCACTGCTTGCAGTTCTTGTTCATCTTCTTTTTCTTCTCCACGCGGAATCGCGAATGGGGAGGCCTGAACGTATTCGAAAACTCCCGAAACTTTACCCAAAATTGTCCCCCGCGTGAAATCACATGTTTTTAATGTACTCGAAAGTGGGCGTCGCCAAACTGCTCTATAGCGCCACCTAACGTGAGATAGACCGAACCGTACGTCGTAGAGATCTGAAACTCGGTATGTACGTAGATCGCCTCAAATCAAGAAAAAAAGTCTCTTGGAGGTATGCTCTAAAACGTACAAGGAGGCGGCCATTTTGGGTCAAAGGGCAAATTTTGGCCATTTTTCATATTTACACACCTCGCAGGAAAATTTTCACGCCCCAGGGATTTTGAGCTACAGACTTCATTTTTGGTCAGTATGCAGTTAAGGGATGGGGGCACAAAAGTTATCAGAAGACTTGAGTTTTTGAGCATGTTTAGGGGGCTTGGCCAAGCGGCGAACTTGGCGTACTCGCCAGTGTAAACGAAACGCTATATCTTTCACCTAAAAAGTTTAATCTGCACCAAACTTGGTATGAGTCATCCATGTTGGATGCATGTCAATCCTATGTGGTCATATGCTGACGTCATCTAAGCCCCGCCCCCTCAGAACAGGAAGTCACTTTTTTTACTTGGAAAGCTCCATTTCTGGCCCCCTTCACCTAATCAACATGATCTTGTGTCAGAATACAGATAAGAAGTTGGTCTAACTTGCTTTAAAGCCCCAAAAGTTTCCAGTTGAAGGCGTGGATATGGCGGCTTGGTGAAGTCAGACATCACGCCGTCACCATACGTTTGGCTCTAAATTCTACAGTTTTGAGCCGAGATGCACCAAACTCACTGGGATCGATCCTAATCCGCCCCCCAACAGGTGTGAGGTCCAATATTTGATGGGCGTGGCCTAATGCCTCCACAGCGCCCCCTAGAACATCTAAAAACATCAGCCCCAAGCCATGCTTTCACCGACAATCATGAAACTCAGCACACCTGTGCGTCTTGTCAGGACCTACAAAATAGTGTGGGCGTGGCTTAATGGCACATTCCAATCCCTCGCCGTTTGCATACGTTCGGCTCTAAATCTCACACGCATCATCCGATTTGCACCAAACTAGATATGAATGACCTTTGTTAACATCTAAAGAGCCCAATAGGATTATATTGGAGTTTGACTCCACTGCGCCCCCTATATCATGTAAACAGCTGTATCTCTTTTAGACATCATCCGATCTGCACCATATTTTTTGTGCATCATTACGGAGCAGCGCTTCACACGTTGGCATTGTATATTTCTGACGTCGCTAAACCCCACCCCCACAAAACAGGAAGTGACGGTAACTCCTGTCTGGTAGGTGGCATATCGCTCCAACTTTGAACACATGTCACTGGTGTCGTACTGTCGTGGACTGAAGGCGATTTGGGAGATTCGTCGCATGCTCCGCCTGGTGGACGGGCGCGGGAGACGTGTGACGGCGTTGGTGACCACGTCGGGGTGGCGGTGCCGGCGGTCAGGCGGTCGCAAGGCCGGAGCGGCGCTTGGCTGCGAGGGCCGTTATCACTGCTTGCAGTTCTTGTTAGGCCCGAGCAGCTAAGCGCTGCGAAGGCCTATTGTATCTGTAGGATTTCACTATTTTTAGGCCCGAGCAGCTAAGCGCTGCGAAGGCCTATTGTATCTGTAGGATTTCACTATTATTATTAGGCCCGAGCAGCTAAGCGCTGCGAAGGCCTATTGTATCTGTAGGATTTCACTATTATTATTATTATTATTTCTCTTCTTACTTCTTTTCCGCGCGGAATCGCAAATGGGGATGCCTGAACGTATTCGAAAACTCCCGAAACTTTACCCAAAATTGTCCCCCGCGTGAAATCACATGTTTTTAATGTACTCGAAAGTGGGCGTCGCCAAACTGCTCTATAGCGCCACCTAACGTGAGATAGCCCGAACCGTACGTCGTAGAGATCTGAAACTCGGTATGTACGTAGATCGCCTCAAATCAAGAACAAAAGTCTCTTGGAGGTATGCTCTAAAACGTACAAGGAGGCGGCCATTTTGGGTCAAAGGGCAAATTTTGGCCATTTTTCATATTTACACACCTCGCAGGAAAATTTTCACGCCCCAGGGATTTTGAGCTACGGACTTCATTTTTGGTCAGTATGCAGTTAAGGGATGGGGGCACAAAAGTTATCAGAAGACTTGAGTTTTTGAGCATGTTTAGGGGGCTTGGCCAAGCGGCGAACTTGGCGTACTCGCCAGTGTAAACGAAACGCTATAACTTTCACCTAAAAAGTTTAAACTGCACCAAACTTGGTATGAGTCATCCATGTTGGATGCATGTCAATCCTACGTGGTCATATGCTGACGTCATCTAAGCCCCGCCCCCTCAGAACAGGAAGTCACTTTCTTTACTTGGAAAGCTCCATTTCTGGCCCCCTTCACCTAATCAACATGATCTTGTGTCAGAATACAGATAACAAGTTGGTCTAACTTGCTTTAAAGCACCAAAAGTTTTCAGTTGAAGGCGTGGCTATTGCGGCTTGGCGAAGTCAGACATCACGCCGTTACCATACGTTTGGCTCTAAATTCTACAGTTTTGAGCCCAGATGCACCAAACTCACTGGGATCGATCCTAATCCGCCCCCCAACAGGTGTGCGGTCCAATATTTGATGGGCGTGGCCTAATGCCTCCACAGCGCCCCCTAGAACAACTAAAAACATCAGCCCCAAGCCATGCTTTGAACGACAATCATGAAACTCAGCACACCTGTGTGTCTTGTCAGGACCTACAAAATTGTGTGGGCGTGGCTCAATGGCACATTCCAATCCCTCGCCGTTTGCATACGTTCGGCTCTAAATCTCACACGCATCATCCGATTTGCACCAAACTAGATATAAATGACCTTTGTTCACATCTAAAGAGCCCAATAAGATTATATTGGAGTTTGACTCCAGTGCGCCCCCTATATCAGGTAAACTGCTATATCTCCTTGAGACATCATCCGATCTGCACCGTACTTTTTTGTGCATCATTACGGAGCAGTGCTTGACACGTTGGCGTGGTATATTTCAGACGTCGCTAAACCCCGCCCCCACAAAACAGGAAGTGACGGTAACTCCTGTCTGGAAGGTGAGATATTGCTCCAACTTTGAACACGTGCCGCTGGTGTCGTACTGACGTGGACTGAAGGCGATTTGAGAGATTCGTCGCACGCTCCGCCCGGTGGACGGGCGCGGGAAACGCGGGACGGCGTCGATGACCACGTCGGGGAGGTGGTGCCGGCGGTCAGGCGGTCGCAAGGCCGGAGCGGCGCTTGGCTGCGAGGGCCGTTATCACTGCTTGCAGTTCTTGTTCTTATGATTCTTTTTCTTTTCCGCGCGGAATCGCAAATGGGGATGCCTTAACGTATTCGAAAACTCCTGAAACTTTGCCCAAAATTGTCCCCCGCGTGAAACTGCATGTTTTTAATGGAGTCGAAAGTGGGCGTCGCCAAACTGCTCTACAGCGCCACCTAACGTGAGATAGACCGAACCGTACGTCGTAGAGATCTGAAACTCGGTATGTATGTAGATCGCCTCAAATCTAGAACAAAAGTCTCTTGGAGGTATGCTCTAAAACGTACAAGGAGGCGGCCATTTTGGGTCAAAGGGCAAATTTTGGCCATTTTTCATATTTACACACCTCGCAGGAAAATTTTCACGCCCCAGGGATTTTGAGCTACAGACTTCATTTTTGGTCAGTATGCAGTTAAGGGATGGGGGCACAAAAGTTATCAGAAGACTTGAGTTTTTGAGCATGTTTAGGGGGCTTGGCCAAGCGGCGAACTTGGCGTACTCGCCAGTGTAAACGAAACGCTATATCTTTCACCTAAAAAGTTTAAACTGCACCAAACTTAGTATGAGTCATCCATGTTGGATGCATGTCAATCCTACGTGGTCATATGCTGACGTCATCTAAGCCCCGCCCCCTCAGAACAGGAAGTCACTTTTTTTACTTGGAAAGCTCCATTTCTGGCCCCCTTCACCTAATCAACATGATCTTGTGTCAGAATACAGATAACAAGTTGGTCTAACTTGCTTTAAAGCACCAAAAGTTTTCAGTTGAAGGCGTGGCTATGGCTGCTTGGTGAAGTCAGACATCACGCCGTTACCATACTTTTGGCTCTAAATTCTACAGTTTTGAGCCGAGATGCACCAAACTCACTGGGATCGATCCTAATCCGCCCCCCAACAGGTGTGCAGTCCAATATTTGATGGGCGTGGCCTAATGCCTCCACAGCGCCCCCTAGAACAACTAAAAACATCAGCCCCAAGCCATGCTTTCACCGACAATCGTGAAACTCAGCACACCTGTACGTCTTGTCAGGACCTACAAAATAGTGTGGGCGTGGCGAGAATGTCACATTCCAATCCCTCGCCGTTTGCATACGTTCGGCTCTAAATCTCACATGCATCATCCGATTTGCACCAAACTAGATATGAATGACCTTTGTTAACATCTAAAGAGCCCAATAGGATTATATTGGAGTGTGACTCCATTGCGCCCCCTAGATAATATAAACAGCTATATCTCCTTGAGACATCATCCGATCTGCACCATATTTTTTGTGCATCAATACGGAGCAGCGCATGAAACGTTGGCGTGGTATATTTCTGACGTCGCTAAACCCCGCCCCCACAAAACAGGAAGTGACGGTAACTCCTGTTTGGTAGGTGGCATATCGCTCCAACTTTGAACACGTGTCACTGGTGTCGTACTGTCGTGGACTGAAGGCGATTTGGGAGATTCGTCGCACGCTCCGCCCGGTGGACGGGCGCGGGAGACGCGTGACGGCGTCGGTGACCACGTCGGGGCGGCGGTGCCGGCGGTCAGGCGGTCGCAAGGCCGGAGCTGCGCTTGGCTGCGAGGGCCGTTATCACTGCTTGCAGTTCTTGTTATGATTCTTTTTCTTTTCCGCGCGGAATCGCGAATGGGGATGCCTTAACGTATTCGAAAACTCCCGAAACTTTGCCCAAAATTGTCCCCCGCGTGAAACTGCATGATTTTAATGGAGTCGAAAGTGGGCGTGGCCAAACTGCTCTACAGCGCCACCTAACGTGAGATAGCCCGAACTGTACGTCGTAGAGATCTGAAACTCGGTATGTACGTAGATCTTCTCAAATCAAGAACAAAAGTCTCTTGGAGGTATGCTCTAAAACGTACAAGGAGGCGGCCATCTTGGGTCAAAGGGCAAATTTTGGCCATTTTTCATATTTACACACCTCGCAGGAAAATTTTCACGCCCCAGGGATTTTGAGCTACGGACTTCATCTTTGGTCGGTATGCAGTTAAGGGATGGGGGAACAAAAGTTATCAGAAGACTTGAGTTTTTGAGCATGTTTAGGGGGCTTGGCCAAGCGGCGAACTTGGCGTACTCGCCAGTGTAAACGAAACGCTATAACTTTCACGTAAAAAGTTAAATCTGCACCAAACTTGGTATGAGTCATCCATGTTGGATGCTTGTCGATCCTATGTGGTCATA
>NW_027457458.1:0-30014 GCF_027942865.1 Odontesthes bonariensis
CACGCCCTAGGAGAAGAGAATTTGGGGTGACGTACTCCACAGAGTCTTCCCTGCTCTGGGTCCTTGCGTCAATGGGTCGCTCATTAGCAAGGTTGGCTGCCATGTACAGGAAAGTTTGGAATTCACCCCAGGTGAAGACGCCGTCTCCTCCAACATTGCTCAGGGCTCGTTTGACCACTCTGACAGCCGCCTCTGCAGCACCATTCCTGTGGGGAGAGTCTGCGGGGTGGATCTTCCAAGACCATTTTGTTCCATACTTGGCAGCCATGTCTTCAACTTGAGACTTGTCCAGTTGGTCAAGGAATGCGTACAGCTTTTCCAGAGCAGGTTTGGCTCCCACAAAATTTGTGCCAGGGTCTGACCAGAGCTTCCTGGGATGTCCTCTGAGTGAAGTGAATCTCTGATAGGCCAGCAGGAAGCCTTCGGATGACTGGTCACTCACTAGATCAGTGTGTATGGCACGGGAGGCCATGCAACAGAAGACGATTCCCCACACTTTTAGTTTGGTCCTCTTCTTGACTTCATCTTTCACTTCATAGGGGCCGAATAGGTCCATGGTGGTGAATTCGAAAGGTGCAGCTGGGCTGGTTCGCTCTGGAGGTAAGTCTGCCATGATTTGTTGACACTGCTTTGCTCTGCTCTTCCTGCAAACTATGCAGCTGTCAACTATCTTCTTGGCAATTCTCCGGCCTTTTATCACCCAAGCTGTCTTCCTCATCCGGAGAAGGGTTCCTGCTACCCCCTCGTGGTTAGCTTCATGGGATTCTTGTGCCAGCAATGTAGACACCCATGCTTCAAATGGTAAAACTGGCACGGCAGTCTCATCTTCATTGAACATCTGGATTCTCCCTCCACAAAGGAGGAGTCCAGTGTTCACATCTTTGTATACTGCCAATCTGCTCAGAGTTGTGTCTGGAAACGTTACACCTTCTTGAGTTGCCAGGAAGAGGTCTTCACGTGCACCTTCAAGTTCTGTGCCAGCCAACCCAGCCAGCTTGGGTGTTGTTGCCTCCCACTTTGGCTGTTCTGGGACTGGGTTTGACTTCCTCTTCAGCCACTGCTCAGCAGCTCGGCGTGTCCAGGCAATAATTCTGATCAGTTTGGTCAGGCTACTGAACCTTCTTTCATCCACAAGATGTTTAACCCAGCTAGTGGGCTTTCTCCTTGGCAGAGTGTGTTTTTCCTCTTGACAGGGACTTTCCTTCTTCTGAGCGGCCAGTGGGTCTTCTTTCTGCTGAGTCATCTTAGCTTGAGCTCTGGTCAGCGCAGCTGAGAATGCCTTTCTTTGGAGCTTGTTTACACTCTCCCTGGCCTGGGCTGCAACTTCTCCGGCTGACTGAATAGGCCACTCCTCCACTGGCCACTTCAGGAACTCTG
Source organism: Odontesthes bonariensis (assembly GCF_027942865.1). Classification (NCBI taxonomy): domain Eukaryota; kingdom Metazoa; phylum Chordata; class Actinopteri; order Atheriniformes; family Atherinopsidae; genus Odontesthes; species Odontesthes bonariensis. Next base: position 1,378 of record NW_027457458.1, read on the forward strand.
GTCCATTTTGCCATGTGGATTCTTCATCCAGGTCTTTGAGAGTGCCTCCTCTTGTTATGACATCAGCAATGTTCAGATCTCCACGGATCCACCACCAGTCTTGCACTGGTCCGGACTTCTGGATCTCACCCACCCTGTTGGCGAAGAATGTTTGGAATCCGTAATTTTCTCGTTGGATGGCCCCAAGGACTGTTTGACTGTCCAGAAGGTGGAACCATCTCTCCATCTTCATAATAGCATGTTTCTCCACATACTTTCTGATCCTGGCTGCAAAGACTGCACCACAGATTTCAGCTTTTACAGCATCTCCCTTCTGCTCCAGGGGTGTCAGCTTGGCTTTTGCTTCCACGAATCGAACTTCAGTTCCTTGACTTGTCTCCCATCTTACGTACATTACAGCTCCATATGTTTTGTCACTCCCATCAGAAAATGTGATGCCGTAAGGTTTTCCTTTCCAGTCAGGTGGTGTGAGGCTCCTGTGGAATTTCACTTGTCCAAGCTGGGCATATTCCTCAAAGAGCTGTATGGCTTCTTCTCTGAGCCTTACCGAGAGAGGTTGGTCCCAGGTTTCTTGAGTCAGCCTGCCACCCCCTCCTTCTTGGAATGCTTTGCGGACTAGAATTGCTCCCTTCTGTTTGACCGGTGCAACTAGGCCAATTGGGTCGTACAGTGCAGCGACTTGGCTTAAGAGAGCTCTCCTCGTCAGTGGGTTAGGCGTTTCAGCTCTCACCTCCTCTTCAAGAAGATCTTTGCCAACCCTCATCTTTTTCTTCCTCTTGGAAAAGTTTACTGCTGTCAGCATGTACAGCTTGTCTTCCTCCACTTGGTAGCCGATGCCCAGGGCTTTGTTCTCTCCTTCCCTCATTTGATTTGGAAGAATTAAGGTGTTCCCTTGCTCCGGCTTCAGGACATCTGCTTCAGTTCCTTTCCTCCCACTTTGCCCTGACCGGACCCATGGTTTGAGGAAGAAGCCTCCAGCTTTCAAGACCTCTTCAACTCCAGCTGTGATTTGGTCAAGTCTGTTCAGGTCATTGTGGGAGGTCAAGAGGTCATCCACATAACTGTCCTCTTCAATGACTCTGCGTTCATCCTGCAGGTGAGTGAAGTTGGGCAGATTTGCTGTTTCCCTCATAGCCAATTGAGCAATGCAGCCAGCAGGTTTGTCTCCGATGTTCACCCTGGTGATGGCATATTCACCGATTTCCTCTTCTGGACTGTCTCTCCACAGGAATCTGTGCAGATGCATCTCTCGCTCTTCCAGCCAGACAGAGTTGTACATCTTTGTTATGTCTCCCAAAGCTGCATTCACACCTTCTCTGAATCTGAGCAGGACAGCTCTAATGGGGTTGAGTACATCTGGTCCCTTGAGGAGAAGATCATTCATACTCACTCCTTTGTATTTCTGGCTGCTGTTCCAGACAATACGAACTGGTGTAGTGACTGAATGAGGGTTTGGAGCCACCAAGTGGCTAACATACCAAACTGGTCCTTCCCACTTCTCCATGACTTCATTGGTGAGCTTTATGGCTGCGCCTCTTTGGACCATTTCATGGATCTGGGTTGCATATGCAACTTTCCAGTCTGGCTCTTTGCTCAGTTGCTTTTCCATCTTTAAGAAGCAAGCTTGGACTGCTCTTTTGTTGTTGGGGAGAGAGGCTGGATCTTCAGTCCAGGGATACTTGGCGTCCCAGTGTGGAGTTGGGGTGTGAGCATCCTCTTCCTTGTGGGTGAGTCCTCCTTTAATGATCTCAAACTCCCTCTCCTCTGCCAAGGTCATGTCCTTTCCTCCTGGAGGGCAGTTTCCACATCGGCAGCCTCCACATCTTGGCTCACATGCAGCTCCGATGCTGTCCCAGTGCCACCACTCAAGGAACTCACGGTTGCTGGCAGATGTAGTTGTGTGGGCCACATCCTCTTGCTGTAGCCAGCCTGGCTCAGATGCTGGAACTGTGATTTCTTGATATCGGACAGCAGCGGTTCTCATGGAGCGGGCGAAGTGGGTTCTTGACTCATATGCTGCCACTTCCACTTCTTCGAGCAAGTCAGGGTGTGCTCCACCAACTGTTTTGCCCAGGGGGCTCTCCCATAGAACAAGGTCACCGATGACTTTTAGTCTTTGGGGTGCGAGTCGTCCCTCGCGATGGCTTATGAGAAGTTCGACCTCTTTTGGTCTTTGTAGCTCTTCGAGCTGGACATCTGGGAAGAAGGTTTTCAACTTTTCAGGTTCAATTGCTTGATGGACCTTTGCAATTTGCTCCATTCCATAGCAGACCAGTTGATGTGCTTGTTCAGTCCCCTTGGGAGTCTTCATTCGGACCTTCAGGAGGTACCTTTTTGTCTTGACTTTCATGGTCATGCCTCCAACTCCATGTACGACCAGCGTTATGTTTTCACTTCTCAGGCCCAGTCTTTCGGCAGCTTTGTGAGTTATATAGTTTGTGTCGGATGCTAGGTCTATTAGTGTGCCAATCTTCTGACCTGCATTTGCTGTGACCATCATCAGCATCATGATCACCGGTAACTCAGTCAGCCCAGTCTCCTTCAGCAGTTCAGACTGGCTTGCTGCTTTGAGTGTCACAGAGGCTCTGTTCGTGAATGCCTTTCTGCACTGATCTGCCAGTTCTGGGGCAAGTTGTGACAAGAAGGCCTCCTGTTCCTCTGTGAATTTTCCTTTTCCTTCTCTCCCTCTTGCACCCTTGCCTCCTTCTCCTCTTCTGGCCTCTGCTGTCGGGCATAGGAAGTAGTGGTGGTCAGGTGCGCCGCTTGTCCTTTTGCAGTCTGGGTTCCTGCATAAGAAGTTGTCTCTGCAGTAGCCATCTGCATCATGATATCCCAGACATTTCTTGCACGCTCCCAGCTTCTTCAGGGCCGTTTTCTTCTCTTGTAGCTTCAAGCCTTTAAACTTCTTACAAAAGTATATCTTGTTGGCGTGTCCATCACCACCACAGATGCCACAGACTTCATCAACATCTTTCCTTGTGGCCCTGGTAGATGCAAACTTTCTTTCTTGCTTCCTGTCTGTTTTTTCCACTTTGTCCACAATCGTCAGTTGTTCAAGTCGTTCTAGTATTTCCTCTTGGTTCTTCAGAAACTTTAGGAGCATGTCAAAATGGTTGCCTGGGGTTACACCGTTGGTGGCCTCGACCATATACGTCAGCCAGTCTCTTTTTATGAAATCTGGTAACTTGCTTTCAATTGACTTGATGACTAAGGGGTTTTTGATGGCTCCTGAGTTTCCTAGCTCTGTCAGGTCAGCCAGGGCCTTCTCCACAGCTTGTATTAGGTCAATGACCCTCCTGGGCTGGTTCCCCTTGACTTGTGGCATCTTGTCCAGCGCTTCCAAGATTTCTACTGTGATTGTTGATTTGTTGCCGTATCTGTTCTCGAGGACCCTGAAGATATCTGTTGCTGTGGTGTAGCTGGACAGTCTTAGTTCCTTGGCAATGGATTCACTGACACTCTCCAACAGCTGGATTTTCCTTACTTCTGGTGATCCAGTGGGCTCCCCTTGTTTCTGAAGGTTCTCCCAATCCTTCTTCCACCTATGAAAGTCTCTCTTGCTTCCGTAGAAGACAGGTAGGGACGTTGGTTTTATCCTCACAATGGGAGGTGTTGGTTGGCCAGGTCTGCCGCTTGTACCTTGATCAGCCAGCCTTCTGGATGTGGCGAATTCGGCTTTTCTCAACTTTAGCCTGAAGTGTGCTGCTTTTAGTTCTTTAAGTCCGTCATCCATTTCGTGCTTCACGAGCGGAGGGATCCATTTCTCCCAAACAGCCATGGTATGGATGATAGCACTCATCGTCTCCTTCAGCAGGGTGAGGTGAACGTCATAGCCTTCCATGTTGTTGCTTTCAACTGCTACATTTTCAGCTCTTCTAATGGCGTCCTCTGCCTCAGCAATCGCAGCTTCCAGCTCAGTTTTCCCGTATCTTCCCCAAAGGTTGGTCTGGACAATGTTTTTGATTTCCTCCATTTTACCTTCGGCTTCTTTCATGGTTGCTTGGATTTCATCCTCCTGCTGTTCCTCAAGCTCCCCTTCAGGGTCATCCTTCTTGAGTTCAGCCTCCAGGCCAATCCTGAAGTCCTCGTTTGCATCCAGCAGTGATGTGAAACGGTCAGCAAATTTTGCAAACTCCTCCTTTAGTTCGGATTGCAGCATGTTGCCTGCTCCTCTGGAGATTAGGTTGGCCAGTCTGGTTAGGTTTCTCTTGGCTGTCGTCCTCTCCTGCTTTAGGATGTTGACAGACTTCCCCAATACTTCTTCGGCCATCTTTATCCCTTTCTCTCCGGCGTCCACAGCTCCCCTGGGTCTTGAGGCCTTTAATCTTCACCGTCCAGGGCTGGTCCGTGGTTAACAACTGTCAAGTCCCACTTAGTTGACCTCCGAATGGACACACGGACAACTCTTGATTTCCAATTTTTATCAACTTTTTATTGTCCAACTTTTCTTTGTTGGTTGATCCAGTTGATTTTCAGAAAAATCATCAGGTTGTTAACCTTCGAACACAGAGAAGCAAGACTGTTAACAACCAAATTACACAGGTATTTTTCAAACGAGGTTTCACAATAAATCAATCAACTAAAAAAGGTAAGTATAATTGAATTAATTAAATAAATCAGCTCAGTAAGGTAAGTATTCTACCAGTCATCAAAAAGAACAAATATAATCACCGACCATTGGTGTGTTGGAGCAACTTCTAGTGGGATCTTGCAGAGCGTTTGGCTGCTTGCTCTCTCCATGCAGCTTGTTCGATTCCTGAAGCAACTGAGCAGCTCCTTCCTTTCAGCTGCTTCCAATCAGCCAATTGGTGACCATTTTGCCCATGGCCTACTGGGAAATGTAGTTGCTCCGACTTTGACACCAAGTAGGGCAGGGGGCAGGGATTCATACGTGATTCTTGGTTTTTAACTTCACACAGTGTGATATATGTTATAAAGAGAATCAGAGATAAGTTTTATTCTGTACAGTGTGATATATGTTATAAAGAGAATCAGAGAGAAGTTTTATTCTGTACAGTGTGATATATGTTATAAAGAGAATCAGAGGAGAAGTTTTATTCTGTACAGTGTGATATATGTTATAAAGAGAATCAGAGGAGAAGTTTTATTCTGTACAGTGTGATATATGTTATAAAGAGAATCAGAGGAGAAGTTTTATTCTGTACAGTGTGATATATGTTATAAAGAGAATCAGAGGAGAAGTTTTATTCTGTACAGTGTGATATATGTTATAAAGAGAATCAGAGAGAAGTTTTATTCTGTACAGTGTGATATATGTTATAAAGAGAATCAGAGGAGAAGTTTTATTCTGTACAGTGTGATATATGTTATAAAGAGAATCAGAGAGAAGTTTTATTCTGTACAGTGTGATATATGTTATAAAGAGAATCAGAGAGAAGAAGTTTTTTTCTGTACAGTGTGATATATGTTATAAAGAGAATCAGAGAGAAGTTTTATTCTGTACAGTGTGATATATGTTATAAAGAGAATGAGTGAGAAGTTTTATTCTGTACAGTGTGATATATGTTATAAAGAGAATCAGAGAGGAGAAGGTTTATTCTATACAGTGTGATATATGTTATAAAGAGAATCAGAGAGGAGAAGTTTTATTCTGTACAGTGTGATATATGTTATAAAGAGAATCAGAGAGAAGTTTTATTCTGTACAGTGTGATATATGTTATAAAGAGAATCAGAGAGGAGAAGTTTTATTCTGTACAGTGTGATATATGTTATAAAGAGAATCAGAGAGAAGTTTTATTCTGTACAGTGTGATATATGTTATAAAGAGAATCAGAGAGAAGTTTTATTCTGTACAGTGTGATATATGTTATAAAGAGAATCAGAGAGGAGAAGTTTTATTCTGTACAGTGTGATATATGTTATAAAGAGAATCAGTGAGGAGAAGTTTCATTCTGTACAGTGTGATATATGTTATAAAGAGAATCAGAGAGGAGAAGTTTTATTCTGTACAGTGTGATATATGTTATAAAGAGAATCAGAGAGGAGAAGGTTTATTCTGTACAGTGTGATATATGTTATAAAGAGAATCAGAGAGAAGTTTTATTCTGTACAGTGTGATATATGTTATAAAGAGAATCAGAGGAGAAGTTTTATTCTGTACAGTGTGATATATGTTATAAAGAGAATCAGAGAGAAGTTTTATTCTGTACAGTGTGATATATGTTATAAAGAGAATCAGAGGAGAAGTTTTATTCTGTACAGTGTGATATATGTTATAAAGAGAATCAGAGGAGAAGTTTTATTCTGTACAGTGTGATATATGTTATAAAGAGAATCAGAGGAGAAGGTTTATTCTGTACAGTGTGATATATGTTATAAAGAGAATCAGAGGAGAAGTTTTATTCTGTACAGTGTGATATATGTTATAAAGAGAATCAGAGATAAGTTTTATTCTGTACAGTGTGATATATGTTATAAAGAGAATCAGAGAGAAGTTTTATTCTGTACAGTGTGATATATGTTATAAAGAGAATCAGAGGAGAAGTTTTATTCTGTACAGTGTGATATATGTTATAAAGAGAATCAGAGGAGAAGTTTTATTCTGTACAGTGTGATATGTGTTATAAAGAGAATCAGAGAGAAGTTTTATTCTGTACAGTGTGATATATGTTATAAAGAGAATCAGAGGAGAAGTTTTATTCTGTACAGTGTGATATATGTTATAAAGAGAATCAGAGAGAAGTTTTATTCTGTACAGTGTGATATATGTTATAAAGAGAATCAGAGAGAAGAAGTTTTTTTCTGTACAGTGTGATATATGTTATAAAGAGAATCAGAGAGAAGTTTTATTCTGTACAGTGTGATATATGTTATAAAGAGAATCAGAGAGAAGAAGTTTTATTCTGTACAGTGTGATATATGTTATAAAGAGAATCAGAGAGAAGTTTTATTCTGTACAGTGTGATATATGTTATAAAGAGAATCAGAGAGAAGTTTTATTCTGTACAGTGTGATATATGTTATAAAGAGAATCAGAGAGAAGAAGTTTTATTCTGTACAGTGTGATATATGTTATAAAGAGAATCAGAGAAAAGTTTTATTCTGTACAGTGTGATATATGTTATAAAGAGAATCAGAGAGAAGTTTTATTCTGTACAGTGTGATATATGTTATAGAGAGAATCAGAGAGAAGTTTTATTCTGTACAGTGTGATATATGTTATAAAGAGAATCAGAGAGGAGAAGTTTTATTCTGTACAGTGTGATATATGATATAAAGAGAATCAGAGAGGAGAAGTTTTATTCTGTACAGTGTGATATATGTTATAAAGAGAATCAGAGAGGAGAAGTTTTATTCTGTACAGTGTGATATATGTTATAAAGAGAATCAGAGAGAAGTTTTATTCTGTACAGTGTGATATATGTTATAAAGAGAATCAGAGAGGAGTAGTTTTATTCTGTACAGTGTGATATATGTTATAAAGAGAATCAGAGAGAAGTTTTATTCTGTACAGTGTGATATATGTTATAAAGAGAATCAGAGAGGAGAAGTTTTATTCTGTACAGTGTGATATATGTTATAAAGAGAATCAGTGAGGAGAAGATTTATTCTGTACAGTGTGATATATGTTATAAAGAGAATCAGAGAGGAGAAGTTTTATTCTGTATAGTGTGATATATGTTATAAAGAGAATCAGAGAGAAGTTTTATTCTGTACAGTGTGATATATGTTATAAAGAGAATCAGAGAGGAGAAGTTTTATTCTGTACAGTGTGATATATGTTATAAAGAGAATCAGAGGAGAAGTTTTATTCTGTACAGTGTGATATATGTTATAAAGAGAATCAGAGAGGAGAAGTTTTATTCTGTACAGTGTGATATATGTTATAAAGAGAATCAGAGAGAAGTTTTATTCTTTACAGTGTGATATATGTTATAAAGAGAATCAGAGGAGAAGTTTTATTCTGTACAGTGTGATATATGTTATAAAGAGAATCAGAGGAGAAGTTTTATTCTGTACAGTGTGATATATGTTATAAAGAGAATCAGAGGAGAAGTTTTATTCTGTACAGTGTGATATATGTTATAAAGAGAATCAGAGAGAAGTTTTATTCTGTACAGTGTGATATATGTTATAAAGAGAATCAGAGAGGAGAAGTTTTATTCTGTACAGTGTGATATATGTTATAAAGAGAATCAGAGAGGAGAAGTTTTATTCTGTACAGTGTGATATATGTTATAAAGAGAATCAGAGAGGAGAAGTTTTATTCTGTACAGTGTGATATATGTTATAAAGAGAATCAGAGAGGAGAAGTTTTATTCTGTACAGTGTGATATATGTTATAAAGAGAATCAGAGAGGAGAAGTTTTATTCTCTACAGTGTGATATATGTTATAAAGAGAATCAGAGAGAAGTTTTATTCTGTACAGTGTGATATATGTTATAAAGAGAATCAGAGAGGAGAAGTTTTATTCTGTACAGTGTGATATATGTTATAAAGAGAATCAGAGAGGAGAAGTTTTATTCTGTACAGTGTGATATATGTTATAAAGAGAATCAGAGAGAAGTTTTATTCTGTACAGTGTGATATATGTTATAAAGAGAATCAGAGAGGAGAAGTTTTATTCTGTACAGTGTGATATATGTTATAAAGAGAATCAGAGAGAAGTTTTATTCTGTACAGTGTGATATATGTTATAAAGAGAATCAGAGAGGAGAAGTTTTATTCTGTACAGTGTGATACATGTTATAAAGAGAATCAGAGAGGAGAAGTTTTATTCTGTACAGTGTGACATATGTTATAAAGAGAATCAGAGGAGAAGGTTTATTCTGTACAGTGTGATATATGTTATAAAGAGAATCAGAGGAGAAGTTTTATTCTGTACAGTGTGATATATGTTATAAAGAGAATCAGAGATAAGTTTTATTCTGTACAGTGTGATATATGTTATAAAGAGAATCAGAGAGAAGTTTTATTCTGTACAGTGTGATATATGTTATAAAGAGAATCAGAGGAGAAGTTTTATTCTGTACAGTGTGATATATGTTATAAAGAGAATCAGAGGAGAAGTTTTATTCTGTACAGTGTGATATATGTTATAAAGAGAATCAGAGGAGAAGTTTTATTCTGTACAGTGTGATATATGTTATAAAGAGAATCAGAGAGAAGTTTTATTCTGTACAGTGTGATATATGTTATAAAGAGAATCAGAGGAGAAGTTTTATTCTGTACAGTGTGATATATGTTATAAAGAGAATCAGAGAGAAGTTTTATTCTGTACAGTGTGATATATGTTATAAAGAGAATCAGAGAGAAGAAGTTTTTTTCTGTACAGTGTGATATATGTTATAAAGAGAATCAGAGAGAAGTTTTATTCTGTACAGTGTGATATATGTTATAAAGAGAATGAGTGAGAAGTTTTATTCTGTACAGTGTGATATATGTTATAAAGAGAATCAGAGAGGAGAAGGTTTATTCTATACAGTGTGATATATGTTATAAAGAGAATCAGAGAGGAGAAGTTTTATTCTGTACAGTGTGATATATGTTATAAAGAGAATCAGAGAGAAGTTTTATTCTGTACAGTGTGATATATGTTATAAAGAGAATCAGAGAGGAGAAGTTTTATTCTGTACAGTGTGATATATGTTATAAAGAGAATCAGAGAGAAGTTTTATTCTGTACAGTGTGATATATGTTATAAAGAGAATCAGAGAGAAGTTTTATTCTGTACAGTGTGATATATGTTATAAAGAGAATCAGAGAGGAGAAGTTTTATTCTGTACAGTGTGATATATGTTATAAAGAGAATCAGTGAGGAGAAGTTTCATTCTGTACAGTGTGATATATGTTATAAAGAGAATCAGAGAGGAGAAGTTTTATTCTGTACAGTGTGATATATGTTATAAAGAGAATCAGAGAGGAGAAGGTTTATTCTGTACAGTGTGATATATGTTATAAAGAGAATCAGAGAGAAGTTTTATTCTGTACAGTGTGATATATGTTATAAAGAGAATCAGAGGAGAAGTTTTATTCTGTACAGTGTGATATATGTTATAAAGAGAATCAGAGAGAAGTTTTATTCTGTACAGTGTGATATATGTTATAAAGAGAATCAGAGGAGAAGTTTTATTCTGTACAGTGTGATATATGTTATAAAGAGAATCAGAGGAGAAGTTTTATTCTGTACAGTGTGATATATGTTATAAAGAGAATCAGAGGAGAAGGTTTATTCTGTACAGTGTGATATATGTTATAAAGAGAATCAGAGGAGAAGTTTTATTCTGTACAGTGTGATATATGTTATAAAGAGAATCAGAGATAAGTTTTATTCTGTACAGTGTGATATATGTTATAAAGAGAATCAGAGAGAAGTTTTATTCTGTACAGTGTGATATATGTTATAAAGAGAATCAGAGGAGAAGTTTTATTCTGTACAGTGTGATATATGTTATAAAGAGAATCAGAGGAGAAGTTTTATTCTGTACAGTGTGATATGTGTTATAAAGAGAATCAGAGAGAAGTTTTATTCTGTACAGTGTGATATATGTTATAAAGAGAATCAGAGGAGAAGTTTTATTCTGTACAGTGTGATATATGTTATAAAGAGAATCAGAGAGAAGTTTTATTCTGTACAGTGTGATATATGTTATAAAGAGAATCAGAGAGAAGAAGTTTTTTTCTGTACAGTGTGATATATGTTATAAAGAGAATCAGAGAGAAGTTTTATTCTGTACAGTGTGATATATGTTATAAAGAGAATCAGAGAGAAGAAGTTTTATTCTGTACAGTGTGATATATGTTATAAAGAGAATCAGAGAGAAGTTTTATTCTGTACAGTGTGATATATGTTATAAAGAGAATCAGAGAGAAGTTTTATTCTGTACAGTGTGATATATGTTATAAAGAGAATCAGAGAGAAGAAGTTTTATTCTGTACAGTGTGATATATGTTATAAAGAGAATCAGAGAAAAGTTTTATTCTGTACAGTGTGATATATGTTATAAAGAGAATCAGAGAGAAGTTTTATTCTGTACAGTGTGATATATGTTATAGAGAGAATCAGAGAGAAGTTTTATTCTGTACAGTGTGATATATGTTATAAAGAGAATCAGAGAGGAGAAGTTTTATTCTGTACAGTGTGATATATGATATAAAGAGAATCAGAGAGGAGAAGTTTTATTCTGTACAGTGTGATATATGTTATAAAGAGAATCAGAGAGGAGAAGTTTTATTCTGTACAGTGTGATATATGTTATAAAGAGAATCAGAGAGAAGTTTTATTCTGTACAGTGTGATATATGTTATAAAGAGAATCAGAGAGGAGTAGTTTTATTCTGTACAGTGTGATATATGTTATAAAGAGAATCAGAGAGAAGTTTTATTCTGTACAGTGTGATATATGTTATAAAGAGAATCAGAGAGGAGAAGTTTTATTCTGTACAGTGTGATATATGTTATAAAGAGAATCAGTGAGGAGAAGATTTATTCTGTACAGTGTGATATATGTTATAAAGAGAATCAGAGAGGAGAAGTTTTATTCTGTATAGTGTGATATATGTTATAAAGAGAATCAGAGAGAAGTTTTATTCTGTACAGTGTGATATATGTTATAAAGAGAATCAGAGAGGAGAAGTTTTATTCTGTACAGTGTGATATATGTTATAAAGAGAATCAGAGAGGAGAAGTTTTATTCTGTACAGTGTGATATATGTTATAAAGAGAATCAGAGGAGAAGTTTTATTCTGTACAGTGTGATATATGTTATAAAGAGAATCAGAGAGGAGAAGTTTTATTCTGTACAGTGTGATATATGTTATAAAGAGAATCAGAGAGAAGTTTTATTCTTTACAGTGTGATATATGTTATAAAGAGAATCAGAGGAGAAGTTTTATTCTGTACAGTGTGATATATGTTATAAAGAGAATCAGAGGAGAAGTTTTATTCTGTACAGTGTGATATATGTTATAAAGAGAATCAGAGGAGAAGTTTTATTCTGTACAGTGTGATATATGTTATAAAGAGAATCAGAGAGAAGTTTTATTCTGTACAGTGTGATATATGTTATAAAGAGAATCAGAGAGGAGAAGTTTTATTCTGTACAGTGTGATATATGTTATAAAGAGAATCAGAGAGGAGAAGTTTTATTCTGTACAGTGTGATATATGTTATAAAGAGAATCAGAGAGGAGAAGTTTTATTCTGTACAGTGTGATATATGTTATAAAGAGAATCAGAGAGGAGAAGTTTTATTCTCTACAGTGTGATATATGTTATAAAGAGAATCAGAGAGAAGTTTTATTCTGTACAGTGTGATATATGTTATAAAGAGAATCAGAGAGGAGAAGTTTTATTCTGTACAGTGTGATATATGTTATAAAGAGAATCAGAGAGGAGAAGTTTTATTCTGTACAGTGTGATATATGTTATAAAGAGAATCAGAGAGAAGTTTTATTCTGTACAGTGTGATATATGTTATAAAGAGAATCAGAGAGGAGAAGTTTTATTCTGTACAGTGTGATATATGTTATAAAGAGAATCAGAGAGAAGTTTTATTCTGTACAGTGTGATATATGTTATAAAGAGAATCAGAGAGGAGAAGTTTTATTCTGTACAGTGTGATACATGTTATAAAGAGAATCAGAGAGGAGAAGTTTTATTCTGTACAGTGTGACATATGTTATAAAGAGAATCAGAGAGGAGAAGTTTTATTCTGTACAGTGTGATATATGTTATAAAGAGAATCAGAGAGAAGTTTTATTCTGTACAGTGTGATATATGTTATAAAGAGAATCAGAGAGAAGTTTTATTCTGTACAGTGTGATATATGTTATAAAGAGAATCAGAGAGAAGTTTTATTCTGTACAGTGTGATATATGTTATAAAGAGAATCAGAGGAGAAGTTTTATTCTGTACAGTGTGATATATGTTATAAAGAGAATCAGAGAGAAGAATTTTTATTCTGTACAGTGTGATATATGTTATAAAGAGAATCAGTGAGAAGTTTTATTCTGTACAGTGTGATATATGTTATAAAGAGAATCATGGGAGAAGTTTTATTCTGTACAGTGTGATATATGTTATAAAGAGAATCAGAGAGGAGAAGGTTTATTCTGTACAGTGTGATATATGTTATAAAGAGAATCAGAGAGGAGAAGTTTTATTCTGTACAGTGTGATATATGTTATAAAGAGAATCAGAGAGGAGAAGTTTTATTCTGTACAGTGTGATATATGTTATAAAGAGAATCAGAGAGGAGAAGTTTTATTCTGTACAGTGTGATATATGTTATAAAGAGAATCAGAGAGAAGTTTTATTCTGTACAGTTTGATATATGTTATAAAGAGAATCAGAGATAAGTTTTATTCTGTACAGTATGATATATGTTATAAAGAGAATCAGAGAGGAGAAGTTTTATTCTGTACAGTGTGATATATATTATAAAGAGGATCAGAGAGAAGTTTTATTCTGTAAAGTGTGATATATGTTATAAAGAGAATCAGAGAGAAGTTTTATTCTGTACAGTGTGATATATGTTATAAAGAGAATCAGAGAGGAGAAGTTTTATTCTGTACAGTGTGATATATGTTATAAAGAGAATCAGAGAGGAGAAGTTTTATTCTGTACAGTGTGATATATGTTATAAAGAGAATCAGAGAGGAGAAGTTTTATTCTGTACAGTGTGATATATGTTATAAAGAGAATCAGAGAGAAGTTTTATTCTGTACAGTGTGATATATGTTATAAAGAGAATCAGTGAGAAGTTTTATTCTGTATAGTGTGATATATGTTATAAAGAGAATCAGAGAGAAGTTTTATTCTGTACAGTGTGATATATGTTATGAAGAGAATCAGAGAGAAGTTTTATTCTGTAAAGTGTGATATATGTTATAAAGAGAATCAGAGAGGAGAAGTTTTATTCTGTACAGTGTGATATATGTTATAAAGAGAATCAGAGAGAAGTTTTCTTCTGTATAGTGTGATATATGTTATAAAGAGAATCAGAGAGAAGTTTTATTCTGTACAGTGTGATATATGTTATGAAGAGAATCAGAGAGAAGTTTTATTCTGTAAAGTGTGATATATGTTATAAAGAGAATCAGAGAGGAGAAGTTTTATTCTGTACAGTGTGATATATGTTATAAAGAGAATCAGAGAGAAGTTTTCTTCTGTATAGTGTGATATATGTTATAAAGAGAATCAGAGGAGAAGTTTTATTCTGTACAGTGTGATATATATTATAAAGAGAATCAGAGAGAAGTTTTATTCTGTACAGTGTGATATATGTTATAAAGAGAATCAGAGAGGAGAAGTTTTATTCTGTACAGTGTGATATATGTTATAAAGAGAATCAGAGAGAAGTTTTATTCTGTACAGTGTGATATATGTTATAAAGAGAATCAGAGAGGAGAAGTTGTATTCTGTACAGTGTGATATATGTTATAAAGAGAATCAGAGAGAAGTTTTATTCTGTACAGTGTGATATATGTTATAAAGAGAATCAGAGAGGAGAAGTTTTATTCTGTACAGTGTGATATATGTTATAAAGAGAATCAGAGAGAAGTTTTATTCTGTACAGTGTGATATATGTTATAAAGAGAATCAGAGAGAAGTTTTATTCTGTACAGTGTGATATATGTTATAAAGAGAATCAGAGAGAAGTTTTATTCTGTACAGTGTGATACATGTTATAAAGAGAATCAGAGAGGAGAAGTTTTATTCTGTACAGTGTGATATAAGTTATAAAGAGAATCAGAGAGGAGAAGTTTTATTCTGTACAGTGTGATATATGTTATAAAGAGAATCAGAGAGGAGAAGTTTTATTCTGTAAAGTATGATATATGTTATAAAGAGAATCAGAGAGAAGTTTTATTCTGTACAGTGTGATATATGTTATAAAGAGAATCAGAGAGAAGTTTTATTCTGTACAGTGTGATATATGTCATAAAGAGAATCAGAGAGAAGTTTTATTCTGTACAGTGTGATATATGTTATAAAGAGAATCAGTGAGAAGTTTTATTCTGTACAGTGTGATATATGTTATAAAGAGAATCAGTGAAAAGTTTTATTCTGTACAGTTTTATATATGTTATAAAGAGAATCAGAGAGGAGAAGGTTTATTCTATACAGTGTGATATATGTTATAAAGAGAATCAGAGAGGAGAAGTTTTATTCTGTACAGTGTGATATATGTTATAAAGAGAATCAGAGAGAAGTTTTATTCTGTACAGTGTGATATATGTTATAAAGAGAATCAGAGAGGAGAAGTTTTATTCTGTACAGTGTGATATATGTTATAAAGAGAATGAGTGAGAAGTTTTATTCTGTACAGTGTGATATATGTTATAAAGAGAATCAGAGAGGAGAAGGTTTATTCTATACAGTGTGATATATGTTATAAAGAGAATCAGAGAGGAGAAGTTTTATTCTGTACAGTGTGATATATGTTATAAAGAGAATCAGAGAGAAGTTTTATTCTGTACAGTGTGATATATGTTATAAAGAGAATCAGAGAGGAGAAGTTTTATTCTGTACAGTGTGATATATGTTATAAAGAGAATCAGAGAGGAGAAGTTTTATTCTGTATAGTGTGATATATGTTATAAAGAGAATCAGAGAGGAGAAGTTTTATTCTGTACAGTGTGATATATGTTATAAAGAGAATCAGAGGAGAAGTTTTATTCTGTACAGTGTGATATATGTTATAAAGAGAATCAGAGAGAAGTTTTATTCTGTACAGTGTGATATATGTTATAAAGAGAATCAGTGAGAAGTTTTATTCTGTATAGTGTGATATATGTTATAAAGAGAATCAGAGAGAAGTTTTATTCTGTACAGTGTGATATATGTTATGAAGAGAATCAGAGAGAAGTTTTATTCTGTATAGTGTGATATATGTTATAAAGAGAATCAGAGAGGAGAAGTTTTATTCTGTACAGTGTGATATATGTTATAAAGAGAATCAGAGGAGAAGTTTTATTCTGTACAGTGTGATATATGTTATAAAGAGAATCAGAGAGAAGTTTTATTCTGTACAGTGTGATATATGTTATAAAGAGAATCAGTGAGAAGTTTTATTCTGTATAGTGTGATATATGTTATAAAGAGAATCAGAGAGAAGTTTTATTCTGTACAGTGTGATATATGTTATGAAGAGAATCAGAGAGAAGTTTTATTCTGTAAAGTGTGATATATGTTATAAAGAGAATCAGAGAGGAGAAGTTTTATTCTGTACAGTGTGATATATGTTATAAAGAGAATCAGAGAGAAGTTTTCTTCTGTATAGTGTGATATATGTTATAAAGAGAATCAGAGAGAAGTTTTATTCTGTACAGTGTGATATATGTTATGAAGAGAATCAGAGAGAAGTTTTATTCTGTAAAGTGTGATATATGTTATAAAGAGAATCAGAGAGGAGAAGTTTTATTCTGTACAGTGTGATATATGTTATAAAGAGAATCAGAGAGAAGTTTTCTTCTGTATAGTGTGATATATGTTATAAAGAGAATCAGAGGAGAAGTTTTATTCTGTACAGTGTGATATATATTATAAAGAGAATCAGAGAGAAGTTTTATTCTGTACAGTGTGATATATGTTATAAAGAGAATCAGAGAGGAGAAGTTTTATTCTGTACAGTGTGATATATGTTATAAAGAGAATCAGAGAGAAGTTTTATTCTGTACAGTGTGATATATGTTATAAAGAGAATCAGAGAGGAGAAGTTGTATTCTGTACAGTGTGATATATGTTATAAAGAGAATCAGAGAGAAGTTTTATTCTGTACAGTGTGATATATGTTATAAAGAGAATCAGAGAGGAGAAGTTTTATTCTGTACAGTGTGATATATGTTATAAAGAGAATCAGAGAGAAGTTTTATTCTGTACAGTGTGATATATGTTATAAAGAGAATCAGAGAGAAGTTTTATTCTGTACAGTGTGATATATGTTATAAAGAGAATCAGAGAGAAGTTTTATTCTGTACAGTGTGATACATGTTATAAAGAGAATCAGAGAGGAGAAGTTTTATTCTGTACAGTGTGATATAAGTTATAAAGAGAATCAGAGAGGAGAAGTTTTATTCTGTACAGTGTGATATATGTTATAAAGAGAATCAGAGAGGAGAAGTTTTATTCTGTAAAGTATGATATATGTTATAAAGAGAATCAGAGAGAAGTTTTATTCTGTACAGTGTGATATATGTTATAAAGAGAATCAGAGAGAAGTTTTATTCTGTACAGTGTGATATATGTCATAAAGAGAATCAGAGAGAAGTTTTATTCTGTACAGTGTGATATATGTTATAAAGAGAATCAGTGAGAAGTTTTATTCTGTACAGTGTGATATATGTTATAAAGAGAATCAGTGAAAAGTTTTATTCTGTACAGTTTTATATATGTTATAAAGAGAATCAGAGAGGAGAAGGTTTATTCTATACAGTGTGATATATGTTATAAAGAGAATCAGAGAGGAGAAGTTTTATTCTGTACAGTGTGATATATGTTATAAAGAGAATCAGAGAGAAGTTTTATTCTGTACAGTGTGATATATGTTATAAAGAGAATCAGAGAGGAGAAGTTTTATTCTGTACAGTGTGATATATGTTATAAAGAGAATGAGTGAGAAGTTTTATTCTGTACAGTGTGATATATGTTATAAAGAGAATCAGAGAGGAGAAGGTTTATTCTATACAGTGTGATATATGTTATAAAGAGAATCAGAGAGGAGAAGTTTTATTCTGTACAGTGTGATATATGTTATAAAGAGAATCAGAGAGAAGTTTTATTCTGTACAGTGTGATATATGTTATAAAGAGAATCAGAGAGGAGAAGTTTTATTCTGTACAGTGTGATATATGTTATAAAGAGAATCAGAGAGAAGTTTTATTCTGTACAGTGTGATATATGTTATAAAGAGAATCAGAGAGAAGTTTTATTCTGTACAGTGTGATATATGTTATAAAGAGAATCAGAGAGGAGAAGTTTTATTCTGTACAGTGTGATATATGTTATAAAGAGAATCAGTGAGGAGAAGTTTCATTCTGTACAGTGTGATATATGTTATAAAGAGAATCAGAGAGGAGAAGTTTTATTCTGTACAGTGTGATATATGTTATAAAGAGAATCAGAGAGGAGAAGTTTTATTCTGTACAGTGTGATATATGTTATAAAGAGAATCAGAGAGGAGAAGTTTTATTCTGTAGAGTGTGATATATGTTATAAAGAGAATCAGAGAGGAGAAGGTTTATTCTGTACAGTGTGATATATGTTATAAAGAGAATCAGAGAGAAGTTTTATTCTGTACAGTGTGATATATGTTATAAAGAGAATCAGAGGAGAAGTTTTATTCTGTACAGTGTGATATATGTTATAAAGAGAATCAGAGAGAAGTTTTATTCTGTACAGTGTGATATATGTTATAAAGAGAATCAGAGGAGAAGTTTTATTCTGTACAGTGTGATATATGTTATAAAGAGAATCAGAGGAGAAGTTTTATTCTGTACAGTGTGATATATGTTATAAAGAGAATCAGAGAGAAGTTTTATTCTGTACAGTGTGATATATGTTATAAAGAGAATCAGAGAGGAGAAGTTTTATTCTGTACAGTGTGATATATGTTATAAAGAGAATCAGAGAGAAGTTTTATTCTGTACAGTGTGATATATGTTATAAAGAGAATCAGAGATAAGTTTTATTCTGTACAGTGTGATATATGTTATAAAGAGAATCAGAGAGAAGTTTTATTCTGTACAGTGTGATATATGTTATAAAGAGAATCAGAGGAGAAGTTTTATTCTGTACAGTGTGATATATGTTATAAAGAGAATCAGAGGAGAAGTTTTATTCTGTACAGTGTGATATATGTTATAAAGAGAATCAGAGAGAAGTTTTATTCTGTACAGTGTGATATATGTTATAAAGAGAATCAGAGGAGAAGTTTTATTCTGTACAGTGTGATATATGTTATAAAGAGAATCAGAGAGAAGTTTTATTCTGTACAGTGTGATATATGTTATAAAGAGAATCAGAGGAGAAGTTTTATTCTGTACAGTGTGATATATGTTATAAAGAGAATCAGAGAGAAGAAGTTTTTTTCTGTACAGTGTGATATATGTTATAAAGAGAATCAGAGAGAAGTTTTATTCTGTACAGTGTGATATATGTTATAAAGAGAATCAGAGAGAAGAAGTTTTATTCTGTACAGTGTGATATATGTTATAAAGAGAATCAGAGAGAAGTTTTATTCTGTACAGTGTGATATATGTTATAAAGAGAATCAGAGAGAAGTTTTATTCTGTACAGTGTGATATATGTTATAAAGAGAATCAGAGAGAAGTTTTATTCTGTACAGTGTGATATATGTTATAAAGAGAATCAGAGAGAAGTTTTATTCTGTACAGTGTGATATATGTTATAAAGAGAATCAGAGAGAAGTTTTATTCTGTACAGTGTGATATATGTTATAGAGAGAATCAGAGAGAAGTTTTATTCTGTACAGTGTGATATATGTTATAAAGAGAATCAGAGAGGAGAAGTTTTATTCTGTACAGTGTGATATATGATATAAAGAGAATCAGAGAGGAGAAGTTTTATTCTGTACAGTGTGATATATGTTATAAAGAGAATCAGAGAGGAGAAGTTTTATTCTTTACAGTGTGATATATGTTATAAAGAGAATCAGAGAGAAGTTTTATTCTGTACAGTGTGATATATGTTATAAAGAGAATCAGAGAGGAGTAGTTTTATTCTGTACAGTGTGATATATGTTATAAAGAGAATCAGAGAGAAGTTTTATTCTGTACAGTGTGATATATGTTATAAAGAGAATCAGAGAGGAGAAGTTTTATTCTGTACAGTGTGATATATGTTATAAAGAGAATCAGTGAGGAGAAGATTTATTCTGTACAGTGTGATATATGTTATAAAGAGAATCAGAGAGGAGAAGTTTTATTCTGTATAGTGTGATATATGTTATAAAGAGAATCAGAGAGAAGTTTTATTCTGTACAGTGTGATATATGTTATAAAGAGAATCAGAGAGGAGAAGTTTTATTCTGTACAGTGTGATATATGTTAT
This sequence comes from Odontesthes bonariensis, assembly GCF_027942865.1. NCBI lineage: Eukaryota > Metazoa > Chordata > Actinopteri > Atheriniformes > Atherinopsidae > Odontesthes > Odontesthes bonariensis. The sequence continues at coordinate 21,414 of NW_027457458.1, forward strand.
AAAGAGAATCAGAGAGGAGAAGTTTTATTCTGTACAGTGTGATATATGTTATAAAGAGATTCAGAGGAGAAGTTTTATTCTGTACAGTGTGATATATGTTATAAAGAGAATCAGAGGAGAAGTTTTATTCTGTACAGTGATATATATGTTATAAAGAGAATCAGAGAGGAGAAGTTTTATTCTGTACAGTGTGATATATGTTATAAAGAGAATCAGAGAGAAGTTTTATTCTTTACAGTGTGATATATGTTATAAAGAGAATCAGAGGAGAAGTTTTATTCTGTACAGTGTGATATATGTTATAAAGAGAATCAGAGGAGAAGTTTTATTCTGTACAGTGTGATATATGTTATAAAGAGAATCAGAGGAGAAGTTTTATTCTGTACAGTGTGATATATGTTATAAAGAGAATCAGAGAGAAGTTTTATTCTGTACAGTGTGATATATGTTATAAAGAGAATCAGAGAGGAGAAGTTTTATTCTGTACAGTGTGATATATGTTATAAAGAGAATCAGAGAGGAGAAGTTTTATTCTGTACAGTGTGATATATGTTATAAAGAGAATCAGAGAGGAGAAGTTTTATTCTGTACAGTGTGATATATGTTATAAAGAGAATCAGAGAGGAGAAGTTTTATTCTGTACAGTGTGATATATGTTATAAAGAGATTCAGAGGAGAAGTTTTATTCTGTACAGTGTGATATATGTTATAAAGAGAATCAGAGGAGAAGTTTTATTCTGTACAGTGATATATATGTTATAAAGAGAATCAGAGAGGAGAAGTTTTATTCTGTACAGTGTGATATATGTTATAAAGAGAATCAGAGAGAAGTTTTATTCTTTACAGTGTGATATATGTTATAAAGAGAATCAGAGGAGAAGTTTTATTCTGTACAGTGTGATATATGTTATAAAGATAATCAGAGGAGAAGTTTTATTCTGTACAGTGTGATATATGTTATAAAGAGAATCAGAGGAGAAGTTTTATTCTGTACAGTGTGATATATGTTATAAAGAGAATCAGAGAGAAGTTTTATTCTGTACAGTGTGATATATGTTATAAAGAGAATCAGAGAGGAGAAGTTTTATTCTGTACAGTGTGATATATGTTATAAAGAGAATCAGAGAGGAGAAGTTTTATTCTGTACAGTGTGATATATGTTATAAAGAGAATCAGAGAGGAGAAGTTTTATTCTGTACAGTGTGATATATGTTATAAAGAGAATCAGAGAGAAGTTTTATTCTGTACAGTGTGATATATGTTATAAAGAGAATCAGAGAGGAGAAGTTTTATTCTGTACAGTGTGATATATGTTATGAAGAGAATCAGAGAGGAGAAGTTTTATTCTGTACAGTGTGATATATGTTATAAAGAGAATCAGAGAGGAGAAGTTTTATTCTGTACAGTGTGATATATGTTATAAAGAGAATCAGAGAGGAGAAGTTTTATTCTGTACAGTGTGATATATGTTATAAAGAGAATCAGAGAGGAGAAGTTTTATTCTGTACAGTGTGATATATGTTATAAAGAGAATCAGAGAGAAGTTTTATTCTGTACAGTGTGATATATGTTATAAAGAGAATCAGAGAGGAGAAGTTTTATTCTGTACAGTGTGATATATGTTATAAAGAGAATCAGAGAGGAGAAGTTTTATTCTGTACAGTGTGATATATGTTATAAAGAGAATCAGAGAGAAGTTTTATTCTGTACAGTGTGATATATGTTATAAAGAGAATCAGAGAGGAGAAGTTTTATTCTGTACAGTGTGATATATGTTATAAAGAGAATCAGAGAGAAGTTTTATTCTGTACAGTGTGATATATGTTATAAAGAGAATCAGAGAGGAGAAGTTTTATTCTGTACAGTGTGATACATGTTATAAAGAGAATCAGAGAGGAGAAGTTTTATTCTGTACAGTGTGATATATGTTATAAAGAGAATCAGAGAGGAGAAGTTTTATTCTGTACAGTGTGATATATGTTATAAAGAGAATCAGAGAGGAGAAGTTTTATTCTGTACAGTGTGATATATGTTATAAAGAGAATCAGTGAGGAGAAGTTTCATTCTGTACAGTGTGATATATGTTATAAAGAGAATCAGAGAGGAGAAGTTTTATTCTGTACAGTGTGATATATGTTATAAAGAGAATCAGAGAGGAGAAGTTTTATTCTGTACAGTGTGATATATGTTATAAAGAGAATCAGAGAGGAGAAGTTTTATTCTGTACAGTGTGATATATGTTATAAAGAGAATCAGAGAGGAGAAGGTTTATTCTGTACAGTGTGATATATGTTATAAAGAGAATCAGAGAGAAGTTTTATTCTGTACAGTGTGATATATGTTATAAAGAGAATCAGAGGAGAAGTTTTATTCTGTACAGTGTGATATATGTTATAAAGAGAATCAGAGAGAAGTTTTATTCTGTACAGTGTGATATATGTTATAAAGAGAATCAGAGGAGAAGTTTTATTCTGTACAGTGTGATATATGTTATAAAGAGAATCAGAGGAGAAGTTTTATTCTGTACAGTGTGATATATGTTATAAAGAGAATCAGAGAGAAGTTTTATTCTGTACAGTGTGATATATGTTATAAAGAGAATCAGAGAGGAGAAGTTTTATTCTGTACAGTGTGATATATGTTATAAAGAGAATCAGAGAGAAGTTTTATTCTGTACAGTGTGATATATGTTATAAAGAGAATCAGAGATAAGTTTTATTCTGTACAGTGTGATATATGTTATAAAGAGAATCAGAGAGAAGTTTTATTCTGTACAGTGTGATATATGTTATAAAGAGAATCAGAGGAGAAGTTTTATTCTGTACAGTGTGATATATGTTATAAAGAGAATCAGAGGAGAAGTTTTATTCTGTACAGTGTGATATATGTTATAAAGAGAATCAGAGAGAAGTTTTATTCTGTACAGTGTGATATATGTTATAAAGAGAATCAGAGGAGAAGTTTTATTCTGTACAGTGTGATATATGTTATAAAGAGAATCAGAGAGAAGTTTTATTCTGTACAGTGTGATATATGTTATAAAGAGAATCAGAGGAGAAGTTTTATTCTGTACAGTGTGATATATGTTATAAAGAGAATCAGAGAGAAGAAGTTTTTTTCTGTACAGTGTGATATATGTTATAAAGAGAATCAGAGAGAAGTTTTATTCTGTACAGTGTGATATATGTTATAAAGAGAATCAGAGAGAAGAAGTTTTATTCTGTACAGTGTGATATATGTTATAAAGAGAATCAGAGAGAAGTTTTATTCTGTACAGTGTGATATATGTTATAAAGAGAATCAGAGAGAAGTTTTATTCTGTACAGTGTGATATATGTTATAAAGAGAATCAGAGAGAAGTTTTATTCTGTACAGTGTGATATATGTTATAAAGAGAATCAGAGAGAAGTTTTATTCTGTACAGTGTGATATATGTTATAAAGAGAATCAGAGAGAAGTTTTATTCTGTACAGTGTGATATATGTTATAGAGAGAATCAGAGAGAAGTTTTATTCTGTACAGTGTGATATATGTTATAAAGAGAATCAGAGAGGAGAAGTTTTATTCTGTACAGTGTGATATATGATATAAAGAGAATCAGAGAGGAGAAGTTTTATTCTGTACAGTGTGATATATGTTATAAAGAGAATCAGAGAGGAGAAGTTTTATTCTGTACAGTGTGATATATGTTATAAAGAGAATCAGAGAGAAGTTTTATTCTGTACAGTGTGATATATGTTATAAAGAGAATCAGAGAGGAGTAGTTTTATTCTGTACAGTGTGATATATGTTATAAAGAGAATCAGAGAGAAGTTTTATTCTGTACAGTGTGATATATGTTATAAAGAGAATCAGAGAGGAGAAGTTTTATTCTGTACAGTGTGATATATGTTATAAAGAGAATCAGTGAGGAGAAGATTTATTCTGTACAGTGTGATATATGTTATAAAGAGAATCAGAGAGGAGAAGTTTTATTCTGTATAGTGTGATATATGTTATAAAGAGAATCAGAGAGAAGTTTTATTCTGTACAGTGTGATATATGTTATAAAGAGAATCAGAGAGGAGAAGTTTTATTCTGTACAGTGTGATATATGTTATAAAGAGAATCAGAGAGGAGAAGTTTTATTCTGTACAGTGTGATATATGTTATAAAGAGATTCAGAGGAGAAGTTTTATTCTGTACAGTGTGATATATGTTATAAAGAGAATCAGAGGAGAAGTTTTATTCTGTACAGTGATATATATGTTATAAAGAGAATCAGAGAGGAGAAGTTTTATTCTGTACAGTGTGATATATGTTATAAAGAGAATCAGAGAGAAGTTTTATTCTTTACAGTGTGATATATGTTATAAAGAGAATCAGAGGAGAAGTTTTATTCTGTACAGTGTGATATATGTTATAAAGAGAATCAGAGGAGAAGTTTTATTCTGTACAGTGTGATATATGTTATAAAGAGAATCAGAGGAGAAGTTTTATTCTGTACAGTGTGATATATGTTATAAAGAGAATCAGAGAGAAGTTTTATTCTGTACAGTGTGATATATGTTATAAAGAGAATCAGAGAGGAGAAGTTTTATTCTGTACAGTGTGATATATGTTATAAAGAGAATCAGAGAGGAGAAGTTTTATTCTGTACAGTGTGATATATGTTATAAAGAGAATCAGAGAGGAGAAGTTTTATTCTGTACAGTGTGATATATGTTATAAAGAGAATCAGAGAGAAGTTTTATTCTGTACAGTGTGATATATGTTATAAAGAGAATCAGAGAGGAGAAGTTTTATTCTGTACAGTGTGATATATGTTATGAAGAGAATCAGAGAGGAGAAGTTTTATTCTGTACAGTGTGATATATGTTATAAAGAGAATCAGAGAGGAGAAGTTTTATTCTGTACAGTGTGATATATGTTATAAAGAGAATCAGAGAGGAGAAGTTTTATTCTGTACAGTGTGATATATGTTATAAAGAGAATCAGAGAGGAGAAGTTTTATTCTGTACAGTGTGATATATGTTATAAAGAGAATCAGAGAGGAGAAGTTTTATTCTGTACAGTGTGATATATGTTATAAAGAGAATCAGAGAGGAGAAGTTTTATTCTGTACAGTGTGATATATGTTATAAAGAGAATCAGAGAGAAGTTTTATTCTGTACAGTGTGATATATGTTATAAAGAGAATCAGAGAGAAGTTTTATTCTGTACAGTGTGATATATGTTATAAAGAGAATCAGAGAGGAGAAGTTTTATTCTGTACAGTGTGATACATGTTATAAAGAGAATCAGAGAGGAGAAGTTTTATTCTGTACAGTGTGATATATGTTATAAAGAGAATCAGAGAGGAGAAGTTTTATTCTGTACAGTGTGATATATGTTATAAAGAGAATCAGAGAGGAGAAGTTTTATTCTGTACAGTGTGATATATGTTATAAAGAGAATCAGAGAGGAGAAGTTTTATTCTGTACAGTGTGATATATGTTATAAAGAGAATCAGAGAGAAGTTTTATTCTGTACAGTGTGATATATGTTATAAAGAGAATCAGAGAGAAGTTTTATTCTGTACAGTGTGATATATGTTATAAAGAGAATCAGAGAGAAGTTTTATTCTGTACAGTGTGATATATGTTATAAAGAGAATCAGATGAGAAGTTTTATTCTGTACAGTGTGATATATGTTATAAAGAGAATCAGAGAGGAGAAGTTTTATTCTGTACAGTGTGATATATGTTATAAAGAGAATCAGTGAGAAGTTTTATTCTGTACAGTGTGATATATGTTATAAAGAGAATCATGGGAGAAGTTTTATTCTGTACAGTGTGATATATGTTATAAAGAGAATCAGAGAGAAGTTTTATTCTGTACAGTGTGATATATGTTATAAAGAGAATCAGGGAGAAGTTTTATTCTGTACAGTGTGATATATGTTATAAAGAGAATCAGAGATGAGAAGTTTTATTCTGTACAGTGTGATATATGTTATAAAGAGAATCAGTGTCAAGTCCCACTTAGTTGACCTCCGAATGGACACACGGACAACTCTTGATTTCCAATTTTTATCAACTTTTTATTGTCCAACTTTTCTTTGTTGGTTGATCCAGTTGATTTTCAGAAAAATCATCAGGTTGTTAACCTTCGAACACAGAGAAGCAAGACTGTTAACAACCAAATTACACAGGTATTTTTCAAACGAGGTTTCACAATAATCAATCAACTAAAAAAGGTAAGTATAATTGAATTAATTAAATAAATCAGCTCAGTAAGGTAAGTATTCTACCAGTCATCAAAAAGAACAAATATAATCACCGACCATTGGTGTGTTGGAGCAACTTCTAGTGGGATCTTGCAGAGCGTTTGGCTGCTTGCTCTCTCCATGCAGCTTGTTCGATCCCTGAAGCAACTGAGCAGCTCCTTCCTTTCAGCTGCTTCCAATCAGCCAATTGGTGACCATTTTGCCCATGGCCTACTGGGAAATGTAGTTGCTCCGACTTTGACACCAAGTAGGGCAGGGGGCAGGGATTCATACGTGATTCTTGGTTTTTAACTTCACACCTCCCACTTGGCCTCATGGTTTCCTAAACCCAATGAGGTCACACTGGTCCTTCACTCCTTTGTTCTTCAGTGGGAATTAGAATGACAAGCCGTCTGACATCCCTATGTAGGATTGTGGCTGGGATTGGATGTTTGAGCCTCTTGGTTCTTGGGGTCGCTTTCTCCTTGTCATCTGCCTTCCTGATGGGGACAGGATAGCTGGGAAAGGTCCTCACAAGCACATCTCTTACGATGCCTTTGCTGTCAGTATTGGCGATGACTACTCTGGCCAGCTTGTACTGTCCTCTTAGGGCATTTTGGTCAGCCATCCAGACCACATCTCCGACAGCAACATTTCGCTTTTTGGTGTGCCATTTGTTCCTTATGAAGAGATGAGGTCCAGATAGTTGGCTCCATCTCTTCCAGAATTTGCTGACTTCAGTTTGAATCCTTTGCAGTCTTTTATAAGGATAACCCTCAAACTGGAAGTCTCCAGGGTCTCCCTTCGGGTTGGCACGCCCTAGGAGAAGAGAATTTGGGGTGACGTACTCCACAGAGTCTTCCCTGCTCTGGGTCCTTGCGTCAATGGGTCGCTCATTAGCAAGGTTGGCTGCCATGTACAGGAAAGTTTGGAATTCACCCCAGGTGAAGACGCCGTCTCCTCCAACATTGCTCAGGGCTCGTTTGACCACTCTGACAGCCGCCTCTGCAGCACCATTCCTGTGGGGAGAGTCTGCGGGGTGGATCTTCCAAGACCATTTTGTTCCATACTTGGCAGCCATGTCTTCAACTTGAGACTTGTCCAGTTGGTCAAGGAATGCGTACAGCTTTTCCAGAGCAGGTTTGGCTCCCACAAAATTTGTGCCAGGGTCTGACCAGAGCTTCCTGGGATGTCCTCTGAGTGAAGTGAATCTCTGATAGGCCAGCAGGAAGCCTTCGGATGACTGGTCACTCACTAGATCAGTGTGTATGGCACGGGAGGCCATGCAACAGAAGACGATTCCCCACACTTTTAGTTTGGTCCTCTTCTTGACTTCATCTTTCACTTCATAGGGGCCGAATAGGTCCATGGTGGTGAATTCGAAAGGTGCAGCTGGGCTGGTTCGCTCTGGAGGTAAGTCTGCCATGATTTGTTGACACTGCTTTGCTCTGCTCTTCCTGCAAACTATGCAGCTGTCAACTATCTTCTTGGCAATTCTCCGGCCTTTTATCACCCAAGCTGTCTTCCTCATCCGGAGAAGGGTTCCTGCTACCCCCTCGTGGTTAGCTTCATGGGATTCTTGTGCCAGCAATGTAGACACCCATGCTTCAAATGGTAAAACTGGCACGGCAGTCTCATCTTCATTGAACATCTGGATTCTCCCTCCACAAAGGAGGAGTCCAGTGTTCACATCTTTGTATACTGCCAATCTGCTCAGAGTTGTGTCTGGAAACGTTACACCTTCTTGAGTTGCCAGGAAGAGGTCTTCACGTGCACCTTCAAGTTCTGTGCCAGCCAACCCAGCCAGCTTGGGTGTTGTTGCCTCCCACTTTGGCTGTTCTGGGACTGGGTTTGACTTCCTCTTCAGCCACTGCTCAGCAGCTCGGCGTGTCCAGGCAATAATTCTGATCAGTTTGGTCAGGCTACTGAACCTTCTTTCATCCACAAGATGTTTAACCCAGCTAGTGGGCTTTCTCCTTGGCAGAGTGTGTTTTTCCTCTTGACAGGGACTTTCCTTCTTCTGAGCGGCCAGTGGGTCTTCTTTCTGCTGAGTCATCTTAGCTTGAGCTCTGGTCAGCGCAGCTGAGAATGCCTTTCTTTGGAGCTTGTTTACACTCTCCCTGGCCTGGGCTGCAACTTCTCCGGCTGACTGAATAGGCCACTCCTCCACTGGCCACTTCAGGAACTCTGGTCCATTTTGCCATGTGGATTCTTCATCCAGGTCTTTGAGAGTGCCTCCTCTTGTTATGACATCAGCAATGTTCAGATCTCCACGGATCCACCACCAGTCTTGCACTGGTCCGGACTTCTGGATCTCACCCACCCCGTTGGCGAAGAATGTTTGGAATCCGTAATTTTCTCGTTGGATGGCCCCA
>NW_027457460.1:0-10000 GCF_027942865.1 Odontesthes bonariensis
TAGCGGCACAATACGAATGCCCCCGGCCGTCCCTCTTAATCATGGCCCCAGTTCAGAAAGAAAACCCACAAAATAGAACCGGAGTCCTATTCCATTATTCCTAGCTGCGGTATTCAGGCGACCGGGCCTGCTTTGAACACTCTAATTTTTTCAAAGTAAACGCTTCGGACCCCGCGGGACACTCAGCTAAGAGCATCGAGGGGGCGCCGAGAGGCAGGGGCTGGGACAGACGGTAGCTCGCCTCGCGGCGGACCGTCAGCTCGATCCCGAGATCCAACTACGAGCTTTTTAACTGCAGCAACTTTAAGATACGCTATTGGAGCTGGAATTACCGCGGCTGCTGGCACAGACTTGCCCTCAATTGATCCTCGTTAAAGGATTTAAAGTGTACTCATTCCAATTACAGGGCCTCGAAGAGTCCTGTATTGTTATTTTTCGTCACTACCTCCCCGAGTCGGGAGTGGGTAATTTGCGCGCCTGCTGCCTTCCTTGGATGTGGTAGCCGTTTCTCAGGCTCCCTCTCCGGAATCGAACCCTGATTCCCCGTTACCCGTGGTCACCATGGTAGGCACAGAAAGTACCATCGAAAGTTGATAGGGCAGACATTCGAATGAGACGTCGCCGCCACGGAGGGCAAGCGATCGGCTCGAGGTTATCTAGAGTCACCAAAGCGGCCGGGGCACCCCGAGGGGCACCCCGCATGGGTTTTGGGTCTGATAAATGCACGCATCCCCGAAGGTCAGCGCTCGTTTGCATGTATTAGCTCTAGAATTGCCACAGTTATCCAAGTAACGGTAGAGCGATCAAAGGAACCATAACTGATTTAATGAGCCATTCGCAGTTTCACTGTACCGGCCGTGTTGTACTTAGACTTGCATGGCTTAATCTTTGAGACAAGCATATGCTACTGGCAGGATCAACCAGGTAGCCCCTACGCAGGGGGAGCTGCTGTGGAAGGGGCGCCCGAGCCAGCGGACTGGACGGGGGCGCCCCGAGGCTTTTAGCCGGGCAGGACCGCACGGATGCGGCTGCTCAAGTTAAGGGTTTGAGGAACACCATGTTTCCGGCAGCACCGCCGCCAAGAGGGAGCGACTCACGACCCCGGGCGGGGTGGAGCGCGTGCCCGGCGGCGGGCTCCGTGTTCGGGCCGCTGGGGCAGACGGGGCGGCTCGGTCTCGCTACCAATAGGTCGATCCGACGGGGGCGGGAGGGTTTGGAAAACCTTCCCTTTGGAACCATCCGGACCATCGCCAAGCGAGCCTGCAGCCGAAGAAACCCGTCGCCGGAGCCACAAATGTGGGTCGGCGGGGGTCCTCCGAAGGCAGGCCACGTATGCCGCTCGATCAGCCAGTATCAACAGGGGAGAAACCGGAAAAATGATGCCCACCACTCCCTCATCTCATTCGGGGAGTTTGGTGTCCGTGTGGCACCTGGTTCTAGTTTCCGAAAACTGGGTTTCTGAAATCGGGCAGATGGTGTTTTCGTCGTCTGCTAATAACCTTGTCGTACGGGAGGAAGGGGACTTGGGCTGACTCTGCCCTTCGTCCCCTTCTCCTGTCTTAGTGACTGTCGTTTTTTGCTCATTCGTGCCCCTGGTACTACAGAAAATTTTTTTTTTACTCCCCTGGTACTATGAAAATTTAGTTTTTTTAAATGTACGTTCTGGAGCTTCCAGCGGTCACTCGAGCATCCAATCCGCTCTCCAGCACCTTCCTCGGACTCATGCTCTGCCAAAGTCGGCCTCCCATCTTCCAGGAACCAGCCTGGAGCTTCTAGCGGTCAGCCGCACCTTGAATCCGCTCTCAAGCACCTTTCTCGGACTCATGCTCTGCCAAAGTCGGCCTCCCATCTTCCAGGAACCAGCCTGGAGCTTCCAGCGGTCATCCGCGCCTTGAATCCGCTCTCCAGCACCTTCCTCGGACTCATGCTCTGCCAAAGTCGGCCTCCCATCTTCCAGGAACCAGCCTGGAGCTTCCAGCGGTCAGCCGCGCCTTGAATCCGCTCTCCAGCACCTATCTCGGACACACTCTCCTCCAGGCCGGCCTCACATCTTCAAAGAACCAGCCTGGAGCTCCTAGCGGACAGCCGAGCCTTGAATCCGCTCTCCAGCACCTTCCTCGGACTCAAGCTCTGCCAAAGTCGGCCTCCCATCTTCCAGGAACCAGCCTGGAGCTTCTAGCGGTCAGCCGCACCTTGAATCCGCTCTCCAGCACCTTCCTCGGACTCATGCTCTGCCAAAGTCGGCCTCCCATCTTCCAGGAACCAGCCTGGAGCTTCTAGCGGTCAGCCGGCACCTTGAATCCGCTCTCCAGCACCTTCCTCGGACTCATGCTCTGCCAAAGTCGGCCTCACATCTTCCAGGAACCAGCCTGGAGCTTCCAGCGGTCAGCCGCACCTTGAATCCGCTCTCCAGCACCTATCTCGGACTCATTCTCCTCCAGGCCGGCCTCACATCTTCAAAGAACCAGCCTGGAGCTTCCAGCGGTCAGCCGCACCTTGAATCCGCTCTCCAGCACCTTCCTCGGACTCAAGCTCTGCCAAAGTCGGCCTCCCATCTTCAGGAACCAGCCTGGAGCTTCTAGCGGTCAGCCGCACCTTGAATCCGCTCTCCAGCACCTTCCTCGGACTCATGCTCTGCCAAAGTCGGCCTCCCATCTTCCAGGAACCAGCCTGGAGCTTCTAGCGGTCAGCCGCACCTTGAATCCGCTCTCAAGCACCTTCCTCGGACTCATGCTCTGCCAAAGTCGGCCTCACATCTTCCAGGAACCAGCCTGGAGCTTCCAGCGGTCAGCCGCACCTTGAATCCGCTCTCCAGCACCTATCTCGGACTCATTCTCCTCCAGGCCGGCCTCACATCTTCAAAGAACCAGCCTGGAGCTTCCAGCGGTCAGCCGCACCTTGAATCCGCTCTCCAGCACCTTCCTCGGACTCAAGCTCTGCCAAAGTCGGCCTCCCATCTTCCAGGAACCAGCCTGGAGCTTCCAGCGGTCAGCCGCACCTTGAATCCGCTCTCCAGCACCTATCTCGGACTCATTCTCCTCCAGGCCGGCCTCACATCTTCAAAGAACCAGCCTGGAGCTTCCAGCGGTCAGCCGCACCTTGAATCCGCTCTCAAGCACCTTCCTCGGACTCATGCTCCTCCAGGCCGGCCTCACATCTTCAAAGAACCAGCCTGGAGCTTCCAGCGGTCAGCCGCACCTTGAATCCGCTCTCCAGCACCTTCCTCGGACTCATTCTCCTCCAGGCCGGCCTCACATCTTCAAAGAACCAGCCTGGAGCTTCCAGCGGTCAGCCGCACCTTGAATCCGCTCTCCAGCACCTTCCTCGACTCATGCTCTGCCAAAGTCGGCCTCACATCTTCCAGGAACCAGCCTGGAGCTTCTAGCGGTCAACCGCACCTTGAATCCGCTCTCAAGCACCTTCCTCGGACTCATGCTCTGCCAAAGTCGGCCTCACATCTTCCAGGAACCAGCCTGGAGCTTCCAGCGGTCAGCCGCACCTTGAATCCGCTCTCCAGCACCTATCTCGGACTCATTCTCCTCCAGGCCGGCCTCACATCTTCAAAGAACCAGCCTGGAGCTTCCAGCGGTCAGCCGCACCTTGAATCCGCTCTCCAGCACCTTCCTCGGACTCATGCTCTGCCAAAGTCGGCCTCACATCTTCCAGGAACCAGCCTGGAGCTTCTAGCGGTCAGCCGCACCTTGAATCCGCTCTCAAGCACCTTCCTCGGACTCATGCTCTGCCAAAGTCGGCCTCACATCTTCCAGGAACCAGCCTGGAGCTTCCAGCGGTCAGCCGCACCTTGAATCCGCTCTCCAGCACCTATCTCGGACTCATTCTCCTCCAGGCCGGCCTCACATCTTCAAAGAACCAGCCTGGAGCTTCCAGCGGTCAGCCGCACCTTGAATCCGCTCTCAAGCACCTTCCTCGGACTCATGCTCCTCCAGGCCGGCCTCACATCTTCAAAGAACCAGCCTGGAGCTACCAGCGGTCAGCCGCACCTTGAATCGCTCTCCAGCACCTTCCTCGGACTCATTCTCCTCCAGGCCGCCTCACATCTTCAAAGAACCAGCCTGGAGCTTCCAGCGGTCAGCCGCACCTTGAATCCGCTCTCCAGCACCTTCCTCGGACTCATGCTCTGCCAAAGTCGGCCTCCCATCTTCCAGGAACCAGCCTGGAGCTTCCAGCGGTCAGCCGCGCCTTGAATCCGCTCTCCAGCACCTATCTCGGACACACTCTCCTCCAGGCCGGCCTCACATCTTCAAAGAACCAGCCTGGAGCCTTTAGCGGTCAGCCGCGCCTTGAATCCGCTCTCCAGCACCTTCCTCGGACTCATGCTCTGCCAAAGTCGGCCTCCCATCTTCCAGGAACCAGCCTGGAGCTTCCAGCGGTCAGCCGCACCTTGAATCCGCTCTCCAGCACCTTCCTCGGACACATTCTCCTCCAGGCCGGCCTCCCATCTTCCAGGAACCAGCCTGGAGCCTTTAGCGGTCAGCCGCGCCTTGAATCCGCTCTCAAGCACCTTCCTCGGACTCATGCTCTGCCAAAGTCGGCCTCCCATCTTCAGGAACCAGCCTGGAGCTTCCAGCGGTCAGCCGCACCTTGAATCCGCTCTCCAGCACCTATCTCGGACTCATTCTCCTCCAGGCCGGCCTCACATCTTCAAAGAACCAGCCTGGAGCTTCCAGCGGTCAGCCGCACCTTGAATCCGCTCTCCAGCACCTTCCTCGGACTCATGCTCTGCCAAAGTCGGCCTCACATCTTCCAGGAACCAGCCTGGAGCTTCTAGCGGTCAGCCGCACCTTGAATCCGCTCTCAAGCACCTTCCTCGGACTCATGCTCTGCCAAAGTCGGCCTCACATCTTCCAGGAACCAGCCTGGAGCTTCCAGCGGTCAGCCGCACCTTGAATCCGCTCTCCAGCACCTATCTCGGACTCATTCTCCTCCAGGCCGGCCTCACATCTTCAAAGAACCAGCCTGGAGCTTCCAGCGGTCAGCCGCACCTTGAATCCGCTCTCAAGCACCTTCCTCGGACTCATGCTCCTCCAGGCCGGCCTCACATCTTCAAAGAACCAGCCTGGAGCTTCCAGCGGTCAGCCGCACCTTGAATCCGCTCTCCAGCACCTTCCTCGGACTCATTCTCCTCCAGGCCGGCCTCACATCTTCAAAGAACCAGCCTGGAGCTTCCAGCGGTCAGCCGCGCCTGGTGAATCCGCTCTCCAGCACCTTCCTCGGACTCATGCTCTGCCAAAGTCGGCCTCCCATCTTCCAGGAACCGGCCTGGAGCTTCCAGCGGTCAGCCGCGCCTTGAATCCGCTCTCCTGCACCCATCCTCGGACACACGTTCTTGCCTTTGGACCCCTCCTCCAGGAGCCAGGCTGGAGCTTTTGCCCCCTTCCTCCATCATTTCAGGCCGTGGAAAGTGTCATCTTTCGGATTATCAATTCACCGTCCCAGTCTGGTACTCAGATATTTTTCCGAAAACTGGGTTTCTGAAATCGTGCAGATGGTGTTTTCGTCGTCTGCTAATAACCTCGTCGTGTGGGAGAATAGGGGCGGGCCTTGGGCTGACTCGGCCCATCGTCCCCTTTTCCCGTTCTCTGACAGAAATTTTTTCCAACTTTATCACCCCTGGTACTATAAACTTTTTCACCTCTGGTACTATGTGGCACTTAGAAAATTTTCTGAACCGGGATTCTCACCCCTGGTACTTTTTGGCACTCAGAAAATATTTCTCAACCGGGCTTCATGCCCCTGGTACTTTTTGACACTTTGACGTTTTTCTGAACCGGGCTTCATGCCCCTGGTACTTTTTGACACTTTGACGTTTTTCTGAACCGGGCTTCATGCCCCTGGTACTTTTTGACACTTTGACGTTTTTCTGAACCGGGCTTCATGCCCCTGGTACTTTTTGACACTTTGACGTTTTTCTGAACCGGGCTTCATGCCCCTGGTACTTTTTGACACTTTGACGTTTTTCTGAACCGGGCTTCATGCCCCTGGTACTTTTTGACACTTTGGCGTTTTTCTGAACCGGGATAAAGGTCATTTAAAGAGGTGTGTGCATGGTTCCTACTAAGGAGTCTGAACTTGTTCTGGCCCAAGGAAATCACTTTTTAACAAAAATCCGTATTTGGTCTTAACTCGGGAAAAGAAGGCGATTCCTGTGTTTTGATCTCAAAAGAGGCCATTTATCCGGGTTTGTGCAGGTTTATGCATGGAACTTACTTAGAATGGATATATCTCTATGTATATATGAAGGACTAAGGAGTCTGAACTTGTTCTGGCCCAAGGAAATCACTTTTTAACAAAAATCCGTATTTCGTCTTAACTCGGGAAAAGAAGGCGATTCCTGTGTTTTGATCTCAAAAGAGGCCATTTATCCGGGTTTGTGCAGGTTTATGCATGGAACTTACTTAGAATGGATATATCTCTATGTATATATGAAGGACTAAGGAGTCTGAACTTGTTCTGGCCCAAGGAAATCACTTTTTAACAAAAATCCGTATTTCGTCTTAACTCGGGAAAAGAAGGCGATTCCTGTGTTTTGATCCCAAAAGAGGCCATTTATCCGGGTTTGTGCAGGTTTATGCATGGAACTTCCTTAGAATGGATATATATGTATGTATATATGAAGGACTAAGGAGTCTGAACTTGTTCTGGCCCAAGGAAATCACTTTTTAACAAAAATCCGTATTTCGTCTTAACTCGGGAAAAGAAGGCGATTCCTGTGTTTTGATCCCAAAAGAGGCCATTTATCCGGGTTTGTGCAGGTTTATGCATGGAACTTACTTAGAATGGATATATATGTATGTATATATGAAGGACCAAGGAGTCTGAACTTGTTCTGGCCCAAGGAAATCACTTTTTAACAAAAATCCGTATTTCGTCTTAACTCGGGAAAAGAAGGCGATTCCTGTGTTTCTTTCAGAAAAGGTCCTTTTTTTGAACTGGGATTCATGCCCAACATCCAGGCTCTCGTGCCCTGCCCACAGACACACATCCAGGCCGAGTTTCAGCACCTCTCCTCGGTCCAGTATTCATGGCTGCCGTCCTCTCCCAACAGCCAGTCTCTCATGCCCGGCCCAGAGACACACATCCAGGCCGAGTTTCAGCACCTCTCTTCGGTCAGGCAATCATCCCTGCTCCCCTCTCATAACGTCCCAGGCACTCATGCCCTGTGCAATGACACATCCAGGCCGAGTTTCAGCACCTCTCCTCGGTCAGGAATTCATCCTGCTCCCCTCTCATAACGTCCAGTCACAGACACAGATCCAGGCCGAGTTTCAGCACCTCTCCTCGGTCCAGCATTCATCCCTGCTCCCCTCTCAGAACATCCAGGCACTCATGCCCTGTGCAATGACACATCCAGGCCGAGTTTCAGCACCTCTCCTCGGTCAGGAATTCATCCCTGCTCCCCTCTCATAACGTCCAGTCACAGACACAGATCCAGGCCGAGTTTCAGCACCTCTCCTCGGTCCAGCATTCATCCCTGCTCCACTCTCATAGCATCCAGGCACTCATGCCCTGCGCACAGACACACATCCTGGCCGAGTTCAGCACCTCTCCTCGGTCCAGCATTCATCCCTGCTCCACTCTCATAGCATCCAGGCACTCATGCCCTGCGCACAGACACACATCCAGGCCGAGTTTCAGCACCTCTGCTCGGTCCAGCATTCATCCCTGCTCCACTCTCATAGCATCCAGGCACTCATGCCCTGCGCACAGACACACATCCTGGCCGAGTTTCAGCACCTCTCCTCGGTCCAGCATTCATCCCTGCTCCACTCTCATAGCATCCAGGCACTCATGCCCTGCGCACAGACACACATCCAGGCCGAGTTTCAGCACCTCTGCTCGGTCCAGCATTCATCCCTGCTCCACTCTCATAGCATCCAGGCACTCATGCCCTGCGCAATGACACATCCAGGCCGAGTTTCAGCACCTCTCCTCGGTCAGGCATTCATCCCTGCTCCCCTCTCACAGCATCCAGGCACTCATGCCCTGCGCACAGTCACACACCCAGGCCGAGTTTCAGCACCTCTCCTCGGTCCAGCATTCATCCCTGCTCCCCTCTCACAGCATCCAGGCACTCATGCCCTGCGCACAGACACACATCCTGGCCGAGTTTCAGCACCTCTCCTCGGTCCAGCATTCATCCCTGCTCCACTCTCATAGCATCCAGGCACTCATGCCCTGCGCACAGACACACATCCAGGCCGAGTTTCAGCACCTCTGCTCGGTCCAGCATTCATCCCTGCTCCACTCTCATAGCATCCAGGCACTCATGCCCTGCGCAATGACACATCCAGGCCGAGTTTCAGCACCTCTCCTCGGTCAGGCATTCATCCCTGCTCCCCTCTCACAGCATCCAGGCACTCATGCCCTGCGCACAGTCACACACCCAGGCCGAGTTTCAGCACCTCTCCTCGGTCCAGCATTCATCCCTGCTCCCCTCTCACAGCATCCAGGCACTCATGCCCTGCGCACAGACACACATCCAGGCCGAGTTTCAGCACCTCTCCTCGGTCCAGCATTCATCCCTGCTCCCCTCTCACAGCATCCAGGCACTCATGCCCTGCGCACAGACACACATCCAGGCCGAGTTTCAGCACCTCTCCTCGGTCAGGCATTCATCCCTGCTCCCCTCTCAGAACATCCAGGCACTCATGCCCTGCGCAACGACATCACTCCGCAAAGGAAAGCTTTTGCGGTGTTTCTTTCTCAAAAAAGGCAATTTAAAGAGGTTTAAGCATGGAACCTACTCAGAATGAACATATACATAACGGACTAAGGAGTCTGAACTTGGTTTGGCCCAAGGAAATCATTTTTTAACAAAAATCCGTATTTCGTCTTAACTCGGGAAAAGAAGGCGATTCCTGGGTTTCTCTCTCAAAAAAGGCCATTTAAAGAGGTTTGTGCATGGAACCTACTCAGAATGAACATACACATAACGGACTAAGGAGTCTGAACTTGGTTTGGCCCAAGGAAATCATTTTTTAACAAAAATCCGTATTTGGTCTTAACTCGGGAAAAGAAGGCGATTCCTGGGTTTCTTTGTCAAAAAAAGGCCATTTAAAGAGGTTTTGTGCATGGAACCTACTCGGAATGGCTATATATGAAGGACTAAAGAGTCTGAACTTGGTTTGGCCCAAGGAAATCTTTTTTTTACAAAAATCCGTATTTCGTCTTAACTCGGGAAAAGAAGGCGATTCCTGGGTTTCTTTCTCAAACAAGCCGACCCCGGGTTAGGGTTAAGGAGAACCGGGCTCCAGCCCCTCCGGCCGGGTTAGGGTTAGGTTTGGGGCTGGGGCTGGGGTTAGGGTTAAGGAGAACCGGGCTCCATGCCCTCCAGCCGGGTTAGGGTTAGAGCTGGGGTTAGGGTTAAGGAGAACCGGGCTCCAGGCCCTAGGGCCGGTTTGGGGCTGGGGCTGGGGTTAGGGCTAGAGCTGGGGTTAGGGTTAGGGTTGGGGCTGGGGTTAGGGTTAAGGAGAACCGGGCTCCATGCCCTCCAGCCGGGTTAGGGTTAGAGCTGGGGTTAGGGTTGAGGAGAACCGGGCTCCAGGCCCTAGGGCCGGTTTGGGGCTGGGGCTGGGGTTAGGGCTGGAGCTGGGGTTAGGGTTAGGGTTGGGGCTGGGGTTAGGGTTAGGGTTGGGGCTGGGGTTAGGGTTAAGGAGAACCGGGCTCCAGCCCCTCCGGCAGGATCAGGGTTGGGGCTGGGGCTGGGGTTAGGGTTAGGGTTGGAGCTGGGGTTAGGGTTAGGGTTGGGGCTGGGGCTAGGGCTAGGGTTAGGGTTAGGGTTAGGGTTGGGGTTGGGGTTGGGGTTAGGGTTAGGGTTGGGGCTGGGGTTAGGGCTGGAGGCAGGGTTTAGGTTGGGTTAGGGTAAGGGCTGGGGCTAGAGTCAGGGCTGGGGCCGGGGTTAGGGTTACGGCTGGGGTTGGGGCTAGGGCTAGGGTTAAGGAGAACCAGGCTCCAGGCCCTCCATCCAAACCTGTGTACC
>NW_027457460.1:20000-29602 GCF_027942865.1 Odontesthes bonariensis
CTCTCCAGCACCTATCTCGGACTCATTCTCCTCCAGGCCGGCCTCACATCTTCAAAGAACCAGCCTGGAGCTTCCAGCGGTCAGCCGCACCTTGAATCCGCTCTCCAGCACCTTCCTCGGACTCAAGCTCTGCCAAAGTCGGCCTCCCATCTTCCAGGAACCAGCCTGGAGCTTCTAGCGGTCAGCCGCACCTTGAATCCGCTCTCCAGCACCTTCCTCGGACTCATGCTCTGCCAAAGTCGGCCTCCCATCTTCCAGGAACCAGCCTGGAGCTTCTAGCGGTCAGCCGCACCTTGAATCCGCTCTCAAGCACCTTCCTCGGACTCATGCTCTGCCAAAGTCGGCCTCACATCTTCCAGGAACCAGCCTGGAGCTTCCAGCGGTCAGCCGCACCTTGAATCCGCTCTCCAGCACCTATCTCGGACTCATTCTCCTCCAGGCCGGCCTCACATCTTCAAAGAACCAGCCTGGAGCTTCCAGCGGTCAGCCGCACCTTGAATCCGCTCTCCAGCACCTTCCTCGGACTCAAGCTCTGCCAAAGTCGGCCTCCCATCTTCCAGGAACCAGCCTGGAGCTTCCAGCGGTCAGCCGCACCTTGAATCCGCTCTCCAGCACCTATCTCGGACTCATTCTCCTCCAGGCCGGCCTCACATCTTCAAAGAACCAGCCTGGAGCTTCCAGCGGTCAGCCGCACCTTGAATCCGCTCTCAAGCACCTTCCTCGGACTCATGCTCCTCCAGGCCGGCCTCACATCTTCAAAGAACCAGCCTGGAGCTTCCAGCGGTCAGCCGCACCTTGAATCCGCTCTCCAGCACCTTCCTCGGACTCATTCTCCTCCAGGCCGGCCTCACATCTTCAAAGAACCAGCCTGGAGCTTCCAGCGGTCAGCCGCACCTTGAATCCGCTCTCCAGCACCTTCCTCGGACTCATGCTCTGCCAAAGTCGGCCTCACATCTTCCAGGAACCAGCCTGGAGCTTCTAGCGGTCAACCGCACCTTGAATCCGCTCTCAAGCACCTTCCTCGGACTCATGCTCTGCCAAAGTCGGCCTCACATCTTCCAGGAACCAGCCTGGAGCTTCCAGCGGTCAGCCGCACCTTGAATCCGCTCTCCAGCACCTATCTCGGACTCATTCTCCTCCAGGCCGGCCTCACATCTTCAAAGAACCAGCCTGGAGCTTCCAGCGGTCAGCCGCACCTTGAATCCGCTCTCCAGCACCTTCCTCGGACTCATGCTCTGCCAAAGTCGGCCTCACATCTTCCAGGAACCAGCCTGGAGCTTCTAGCGGTCAGCCGCACCTTGAATCCGCTCTCAAGCACCTTCCTCGGACTCATGCTCTGCCAAAGTCGGCCTCACATCTTCCAGGAACCAGCCTGGAGCTTCCAGCGGTCAGCCGCACCTTGAATCCGCTCTCCAGCACCTATCTCGGACTCATTCTCCTCCAGGCCGGCCTCACATCTTCAAAGAACCAGCCTGGAGCTTCCAGCGGTCAGCCGCACCTTGAATCCGCTCTCAAGCACCTTCCTCGGACTCATGCTCCTCCAGGCCGGCCTCACATCTTCAAAGAACCAGCCTGGAGCTACCAGCGGTCAGCCGCACCTTGAATCCGCTCTCCAGCACCTTCCTCGGACTCATTCTCCTCCAGGCCGGCCTCACATCTTCAAAGAACCAGCCTGGAGCTTCCAGCGGTCAGCCGCACCTTGAATCCGCTCTCCAGCACCTTCCTCGGACTCATGCTCTGCCAAAGTCGGCCTCCCATCTTCCAGGAACCAGCCTGGAGCTTCCAGCGGTCAGCCGCGCCTTGAATCCGCTCTCCAGCACCTATCTCGGACACACTCTCCTCCAGGCCGGCCTCACATCTTCAAAGAACCAGCCTGGAGCCTTTAGCGGTCAGCCGCGCCTTGAATCCGCTCTCCAGCACCTTCCTCGGACTCATGCTCTGCCAAAGTCGGCCTCCCATCTTCCAGGAACCAGCCTGGAGCTTCCAGCGGTCAGCCGCACCTTGAATCCGCTCTCCAGCACCTTCCTCGGACACATTCTCCTCCAGGCCGGCCTCCCATCTTCCAGGAACCAGCCTGGAGCCTTTAGCGGTCAGCCGCGCCTTGAATCCGCTCTCAAGCACCTTCCTCGGACTCATGCTCTGCCAAAGTCGGCCTCCCATCTTCCAGGAACCAGCCTGGAGCTTCCAGCGGTCAGCCGCACCTTGAATCCGCTCTCCAGCACCTATCTCGGACTCATTCTCCTCCAGGCCGGCCTCACATCTTCAAAGAACCAGCCTGGAGCTTCCAGCGGTCAGCCGCACCTTGAATCCGCTCTCCAGCACCTTCCTCGGACTCATGCTCTGCCAAAGTCGGCCTCACATCTTCCAGGAACCAGCCTGGAGCTTCTAGCGGTCAGCCGCACCTTGAATCCGCTCTCAAGCACCTTCCTCGGACTCATGCTCTGCCAAAGTCGGCCTCACATCTTCCAGGAACCAGCCTGGAGCTTCCAGCGGTCAGCCGCACCTTGAATCCGCTCTCCAGCACCTATCTCGGACTCATTCTCCTCCAGGCCGGCCTCACATCTTCAAAGAACCAGCCTGGAGCTTCCAGCGGTCAGCCGCACCTTGAATCCGCTCTCAAGCACCTTCCTCGGACTCATGCTCCTCCAGGCCGGCCTCACATCTTCAAAGAACCAGCCTGGAGCTTCCAGCGGTCAGCCGCACCTTGAATCCGCTCTCCAGCACCTTCCTCGGACTCATTCTCCTCCAGGCCGGCCTCACATCTTCAAAGAACCAGCCTGGAGCTTCCAGCGGTCAGCCGCGCCTTGAATCCGCTCTCCAGCACCTTCCTCGGACTCATGCTCTGCCAAAGTCGGCCTCCCATCTTCCAGGAACCGGCCTGGAGCTTCCAGCGGTCAGCCGCGCCTTGAATCCGCTCTCCTGCACCCATCCTCGGACACACGTTCTTGCCTTTGGACCCCTCCTCCAGGAGCCAGGCTGGAGCTTTTGCCCCCTTCCTCCATCATTTCAGGCCGTGGAAAGTGTCATCTTTCGGATTATCAATTCACCGTCCCAGTCTGGTACTCAGATATTTTTCCGAAAACTGGGTTTCTGAAATCGTGCAGATGGTGTTTTCGTCGTCTGCTAATAACCTCGTCGTGTGGGAGAATAGGGGCGGGCCTTGGGCTGACTCGGCCCATCGTCCCCTTTTCCCGTTCTCTGACAGAAATTTTTTCCAACTTTATCACCCCTGGTACTATAAACTTTTTCACCTCTGGTACTATGTGGCACTTAGAAAATTTTCTGAACCGGGATTCTCACCCCTGGTACTTTTTGGCACTCAGAAAATATTTCTCAACCGGGCTTCATGCCCCTGGTACTTTTTGACACTTTGACGTTTTTCTGAACCGGGCTTCATGCCCCTGGTACTTTTTGACACTTTGACGTTTTTCTGAACCGGGCTTCATGCCCCTGGTACTTTTTGACACTTTGACGTTTTTCTGAACCGGGCTTCATGCCCCTGGTACTTTTTGACACTTTGACGTTTTTCTGAACCGGGCTTCATGCCCCTGGTACTTTTTGACACTTTGACGTTTTTCTGAACCGGGCTTCATGCCCCTGGTACTTTTTGACACTTTGGCGTTTTTCTGAACCGGGATAAAGGTCATTTAAAGAGGTGTGTGCATGGTTCCTACTAAGGAGTCTGAACTTGTTCTGGCCCAAGGAAATCACTTTTTAACAAAAATCCGTATTTGGTCTTAACTCGGGAAAAGAAGGCGATTCCTGTGTTTTGATCTCAAAAGAGGCCATTTATCCGGGTTTGTGCAGGTTTATGCATGGAACTTACTTAGAATGGATATATCTCTATGTATATATGAAGGACTAAGGAGTCTGAACTTGTTCTGGCCCAAGGAAATCACTTTTTAACAAAAATCCGTATTTCGTCTTAACTCGGGAAAAGAAGGCGATTCCTGTGTTTTGATCTCAAAAGAGGCCATTTATCCGGGTTTGTGCAGGTTTATGCATGGAACTTACTTAGAATGGATATATCTCTATGTATATATGAAGGACTAAGGAGTCTGAACTTGTTCTGGCCCAAGGAAATCACTTTTTAACAAAAATCCGTATTTCGTCTTAACTCGGGAAAAGAAGGCGATTCCTGTGTTTTGATCCCAAAAGAGGCCATTTATCCGGGTTTGTGCAGGTTTATGCATGGAACTTCCTTAGAATGGATATATATGTATGTATATATGAAGGACTAAGGAGTCTGAACTTGTTCTGGCCCAAGGAAATCACTTTTTAACAAAAATCCGTATTTCGTCTTAACTCGGGAAAAGAAGGCGATTCCTGTGTTTTGATCCCAAAAGAGGCCATTTATCCGGGTTTGTGCAGGTTTATGCATGGAACTTACTTAGAATGGATATATATGTATGTATATATGAAGGACCAAGGAGTCTGAACTTGTTCTGGCCCAAGGAAATCACTTTTTAACAAAAATCCGTATTTCGTCTTAACTCGGGAAAAGAAGCGATTCCTGTGTTTCTTTCAGAAAAGGTCCTTTTTTTGAACTGGGATTCATGCCCAACATCCAGGCTCTCGTGCCCTGCCCACAGACACACATCCAGGCCGAGTTTCAGCACCTCTCCTCGGTCCAGTATTCATGGCTGCCGTCCTCTCCCAACAGCCAGTCTCTCATGCCCGGCCCAGAGACACACATCCAGGCCGAGTTTCAGCACCTCTCTTCGGTCAGGCAATCATCCCTGCTCCCCTCTCATAACGTCCAGGCACTCATGCCCTGTGCAATGACACATCCAGGCCGAGTTTCAGCACCTCTCCTCGGTCAGGAATTCATCCCTGCTCCCCTCTCATAACGTCCAGTCACAGACACAGATCCAGGCCGAGTTTCAGCACCTCTCCTCGGTCCAGCATTCATCCCTGCTCCCCTCTCAGAACATCCAGGCACTCATGCCCTGTGCAATGACACATCCAGGCCGAGTTTCAGCACCTCTCCTCGGTCAGGAATTCATCCCTGCTCCCCTCTCATAACGTCCAGTCACAGACACAGATCCAGGCCGAGTTTCAGCACCTCTCCTCGGTCCAGCATTCATCCTGCTCCACTCTCATAGCATCCAGGCACTCATGCCCTGCGCACAGACACACATCCTGGCCGAGTTTCAGCACCTCTCCTCGGTCCAGCATTCATCCCTGCTCCACTCTCATAGCATCCAGGCACTCATGCCCTGCGCACAGACACACATCCAGGCCGAGTTTCAGCACCTCTGCTCGGTCCAGCATTCATCCCTGCTCCACTCTCATAGCATCCAGGCACTCATGCCCTGCGCACAGACACACATCCTGCCGAGTTTCAGCACCTCTCCTCGGTCCAGCATTCATCCCTGCTCCACTCTCATAGCATCCAGGCACTCATGCCCTGCGCACAGACACACATCCAGGCCGAGTTTCAGCACCTCTGCTCGGTCCAGCATTCATCCCTGCTCCACTCTCATAGCATCCAGGCACTCATGCCCTGCGCAATGACACATCCAGGCCGAGTTTCAGCACCTCTCCTCGGTCAGGCATTCATCCCTGCTCCCCTCTCACAGCATCCAGGCACTCATGCCCTGCGCACAGTCACACACCCAGGCCGAGTTTCAGCACCTCTCCTCGGTCCAGCATTCATCCCTGCTCCCCTCTCACAGCATCCAGGCACTCATGCCCTGCGCACAGACACACATCTGGCCGAGTTTCAGCACCTCTCCTCGGTCCAGCATTCATCCCTGCTCCACTCTCATAGCATCCAGGCACTCATGCCCTGCGCACAGACACACATCCAGGCCGAGTTTCAGCACCTCTGCTCGGTCCAGCATTCATCCCTGCTCCACTCTCATAGCATCCAGGCACTCATGCCCTGCGCAATGACACATCCAGGCCGAGTTTCAGCACCTCTCCTCGGTCAGGCATTCATCCCTGCTCCCCTCTCACAGCATCCAGGCACTCATGCCCTGCGCACAGTCACACACCCAGGCCGAGTTTCAGCACCTCTCCTCGGTCCAGCATTCATCCCTGCTCCCCTCTCACAGCATCCAGGCACTCATGCCCTGCGCACAGACACACATCCAGGCCGAGTTTCAGCACCTCTCCTCGGTCCAGCATTCATCCCTGCTCCCCTCTCACAGCATCCAGGCACTCATGCCCTGCGCACAGACACACATCCAGGCCGAGTTTCAGCACCTCTCCTCGGTCAGGCATTCATCCCTGCTCCCCTCTCAGAACATCCAGGCACTCATGCCCTGCGCAACGACATCACTCCGCAAAGGAAAGCTTTTGCGGTGTTTCTTTCTCAAAAAAGGCAATTTAAAGAGGTTTAAGCATGGAACCTACTCAGAATGAACATATACATAACGGACTAAGGAGTCTGAACTTGGTTTGGCCCAAGGAAATCATTTTTTAACAAAAATCCGTATTTCGTCTTAACTCGGGAAAAGAAGGCGATTCCTGGGTTTCTCTCTCAAAAAAGCCATTTAAAGAGGTTTGTGCATGGAACCTACTCAGAATGAACATAGACATAACGGACTAAGGAGTCTGAACTTGGTTTGGCCCAAGGAAATCATTTTTAACAAAAATCCGTATTTGGTCTTAACTCGGGAAAAGAAGGCGATTCCTGGGTTTCTTTGTCAAAAAAAGGCCATTTAAAGAGGTTTGTGCATGGAACCTACTCGGAATGGCTATATATGAAGGACTAAAGAGTCTGAACTTGGTTTGGCCCAAGGAAATCTTTTTTTTACAAAAATCCGTATTTCGTCTTAACTCGGGAAAAGAAGGCGATTCCTGGGTTTCTTTCTCAAACAAGCCGACCCCGGGTTAGGGTTAAGGAGAACCGGGCTCCAGCCCCTCCGGCCGGGTTAGGGTTAGGTTTGGGGCTGGGGCTGGGGTTAGGGTTAAGGAGAAACGGGCTCCATGCCCTCCAGCCGGGTTAGGGTTAGAGCTGGGGTTAGGTTAAGGAGAACCGGGCTCCAGGCCCTAGGGCCGGTTTGGGGCTGGGGCTGGGGTTAGGGCTAGAGCTGGGAGGTTAGGGTTGGGTTTGGGGCTGGGGTTAGGGTTAAGGAGAACCGGGCTCCATGCCCTCCAGCCGGGTTAGGGTTAGAGCTGGGGTTAGGGTTGAGGAGAACCGGGCTCCAGGCCCTAGGGCCGGTTTGGGGCTGGGGCTGGGGTTAGGGCTGGAGCTGGGGTTAGGGTTAGGGTTGGGGCTGGGGGTTAGGGTTAGGGTTGGGGCTGGGGTTAGGGTTAAGGAGAACCGGGCTCCAGCCCCTCCGGCAGGATCAGGGTTGGGGCTGGGGCTGGGGTTAGGGTTAGGGTTGGAGCTGGGGTTAGGGTTAGGGTTGGGGCTGGGGCTAGGGCTAGGGTTAGGGTTAGGGTTAGGGTTGGGGTTGGGGTTGGGGTTAGGGTTAGGGTTGGGGCTGGGGTTAGGGCTGGAGGCAGGGTTTAGGTTGGGTTAGGGTAAGGGCTGGGGCTAGAGTCAGGGCTGGGGCCGGGGTTAGGGTTACGGCTGGGGTTGGGGCTAGGGCTAGGGTTAAGGAGAACCAGGCTCCAGGCCTCCATCCAAACCTGTGTACCCACACTTAAGCACCCCTCCCCGGCCTAGCCACCCAACCCGCAGCCCCTGGAGCTCCACGCCCCTGGTACTGTAAGACACTTTGAAAAAAAAAGGAAAAAGAAAAAGAACCAGGCTCCAGGCCCTCCATCCACACCTGTGTACCCACACTTAAGCACCCCTCCCCGGCCTAGGCACCCAACCCGCAGCCCCTGGAGCTCCACGCCCCTGGTACTGTAAGACACTTTGAAAAAAAAAAAAAAGGAAAAAGAAAAAGAACCAGGCTCCAGGCCCTCCATCCACACCTGTGTACCCACACTTAAGCACCCCTCCCCGGCCTAGCCACCCAACCCGCAGCCCCTGGAGCTCCACGCCCCTGGTACTGTAAGACACTTTGAAAAAAAAAAGAAAAGGAAAAGAAAAAGAACCAGGCTCCAGGCCCTCCATCCACACCTGTGTACCCACACTTAAGCACCCCTCCCCGCCTAGCCACCCAACCCGCAGCCCCTGGAGCTCCACGCCCCTGGTACTGTAAGACACTTTGAAAAAAAAAAAAAAGGAAAAAGAAAAGAACCAGGCTCCAGGCCCTCCATCCACACCTGTGTACCCACACTTAAGCACCCCCTCCCCGGCCTAGCCACCCAACCCGCAGCCCCTGGAGCTCCACGCCCCTGGTACTGTAAGACACTTTGAAAAAAAAAAAAAGGAAAAAGAAAAGAACCAGGCTCCAGGCCCTCCATCCACACCTGTGTACCCACACTTAAGCACCCCTCCCCGGCCTAGGCACCCAACCCGCAGCCCCTGGAGCTCCACGCCCCTGGTACTGTAAGACACTTTGAAAAAAAAAAGAAAAGGAAAAAGAAAAAGAACCAGGCTCCAGGCCCTCCATCCACACCTGTGTACCCACACTTAAGCACCCCTCCCCGGCCTAGCCACCCAACCCGCAGCCCCTGGAGCTCCACGCCCCTGGTACTGTAAGACACTTTGAAAAAAAAAAAAAAGGAAAAAGAAAAAGAACCAGGCTCCAGGCCCTCCATCCACACCTGTGTACCCACACTTAAGCACCCCTCCCCGCCTAGCCACCCAACCCGCAGCCCCTGGAGCTCCACGCCCCTGGTACTGTAAGACACTTTGAAAAAAAAAAAAAGGAAAAAGAAAAAGAACCAGGCTCCAGGCCCTCCATCCACACCTGTGTACCCACACTTAAGCACCCCTCCCTGGCCTAGGCACCCAACCCGCAGCCCCTGGAGCTCCACGCCCCTGGTACTGTAAGACACTTTGAAAAAAAAAAGAAAGGAAAAAGAAAAGAACCAGGCTCCAGGCCCTCCATCCACACCTGTGTACCCACACTTAAGCACCCCTCCCCGGCCTAGCCACCCAACCCGCAGCCCCTGGAGCTCCACGCCCCTGGTACTATAAAACACTTTGAACATTTTCAAAGTCACCAGGCTGCCTGGTCCAGGCACACTCACCCAAACTCAAGCAGCCTTTCCCGGGCATGAACTCTGGTACCTTCCCGACCGGAGCTCCAGGCCTTAATTTTTAATTTTTTTTTTTTCAAAGGCACCAGGCTCCAGGGCCTCTGGCCCGGACACTTACCCCCACTCGAGCACACTCCGCCCCGGCCTCAGGGACTCTGCCAATCCCTGAGTCTGGTGCCCCTGGTACTACACCAGTCCCTCGTGAGAGGGTCGGGTCCGGGGCCCCGTGCCCCGGACCCTGGGTCCGGCCGACAAAAGCTTGGATCGAGGGCTGACTTTCAATAGATCGCAGCGAGGTAGCTGCTCTGCTACGTACGAAACCCTGACCCAGAATCAGGTCGTCTGCAAGTGATTAGCACCAGGTTCTCCACAAACATGCGGTGCGCGATAGGAGAGGGCGACCATCCTCCGGCCGCACCCCAGCCCCGTCACGAACGGCTCTCCGCACCGGCCGAAGCCGGCTATCCGAGACCAACCGAAGATCCGCGGCGCTACGTATCGTTACGTCTAGGCGGGATTCTGACTTAGAGGCGTTCAGTCATAATCCCACA
>NW_027457461.1:0-29397 GCF_027942865.1 Odontesthes bonariensis
AGAGGCTGGCACATCTGATGCGGAATGAATTTACTCTGGGTGTAGAACTGTATATGTATCTCAGAGCTAAGCGGCTGCGGCAAAAACAGAAGAGAAGGTGGAATGTTTGTCCTTTGCAACAAGACAAACTTTGTCAAACGTTGTCCCAGTGTAACTTCATAGACGTGTCGTACAGATGTTTGTAGAGGCGCACCCTCTCGGTCACCGCGGTCTCTGCAGTGTTCATTTTTTCTTTTTCTTGGTCAGCTGTTTCCGGTGGAGCGCGCGCGTAGTCAGAAAAAAAGTTGTGTGCGCGCCCTCGCGCCGCGCGAGGATTTTCAAGCTTGCGACGGGGGGCGTGGCGGAATTTTGGGACACGTGACCGTTTGCGCCATTTGCGACCAGCTAGTATGAGCGAGGTCGCGCCGAGTAAGAATCAGCCTTAAGATGACAACAGTGCTTTATGTTACAAAGAAAATGGCGATGTATTTTGGTGTGCTACAGCGTGCTTAGCGTGGCTTATTTCTGTGACATGAGAGGTCAGTAGTGAATGTTGACGGCAGCTTTGTAAAACTCGTATGAATCGGTGAATCACAGGAGGACAACTTCTCTCGTTAGTGGTATTTATTCGGGACAAAACGCATGATAATGCAATGAAGTGCATTTTAAATCGCCGAAAATATTGTACTTTGTACTAAGTACAGTTGTCAAAAGTACACTTTAAGCATATGTGTTTTTTTACCTGTGTTTTCAATTACTTGACCTATCCACAATATGTACAGTGACTGCTCTGCATGACCTGTGAAATAACATATTTTAAACTGATTTGTGTACGTGGTGTTTTGTGTCCTAAAGGGGATCGAACCCCCCAGGGTCGCGACCCCAGTCTTAATTTTCATTTTTTGTGGTCTTAAAAAGGTCTTAAAAAGGTCTTAAATTTCATGTGGTCAAACCTGGGGATACCCTGAATAAGGACAAAGGTATTCAAAAATGAGGAACAATTTTAGTTTAATTGTTCCAAAAATGAATAAATCCAAAAAAGTCAAATATGAGTGACAATTAAATCATACAAAAACATATTTGGGCCCAACTAAAATGAGGTCAACTAATTTAACACTAACACAACCAAAAACTGACCTCCAAACAAAGAACTTTAAAACTTTAAAGGCTGCTTAAATAGGGACGGAGTAACCCAAATCTGCCACATGAGGGAGCATAATAAAGGGGAAAAGTTACAAAATTAACTACAGCAAATTATAAAACAAATAAAGCAAAAGTAACTTCAACTTAGCACAAATAATAAGTGAATGTTAAAGTGACAAAATTAGGAAACGAAGGTCTAATTTAACAAATAAAGTTCCCCTCCCCAGTCTTTTAAAAAGAGTGGCATATTCCAGGCTTCCGCCTCCAGCTGATCTCAATTTGCAGCACACGATGTGGTGGTGGTAAGAGCATCCACCACAGGCGATGCATGTGTAACACACCTGAAATATTGGCTAAAGCCAAGTATGTGTTAATATGTTTTGGTGCACTAATATATGTTTTAAACAAGAGTTTTAATAAGCATCTAATGTAATGTATTGTATTTCTAACATTGTAGACAACTTGTCATATGAACTTTTATTCTGTTGACGGAGTATTATAGCTTCCTATACGGCCTGCTGTTCGGTTGACAGGGTAACGAGGTTGTCATGGAAACGGAGAGGCGAGGAGATTGTTACCTTGGATGGTCATGGAGTCGGTACTCGGGTGACATCGGTGGACGTTGCGTTTGTGGATACGAGGTGGATTACATTGTCGGCTCTCTGTGAGTAAGCGCTTCAGGTCAATAGACGGTATGAGCTCCATCGCGCGCCATCAGGGTACCCACAATAACTTTGCTTAACCCCGGCCGGGTATTTTTCTTTTTCTTGTTTGTGTATTGTTTTGTCAGTGTCCTGCATTTCTTGCCATTGTGTTTGGGCTTATCATTTTCAACTATAGGCTCAAATAAATGGTTATCAGTTTAATATAACTTATGTAATGTTTCACTCTGTTTTATTTATGTGTGATTTATCAGCTAAAATATGAGCAGTGTGTGTTAAATGAATCTCTGAGGTGTAATTCAGAGTGGGGGCTCGAGAGCACAACCTTAGAACGCACAGCAGTCACCAGTAAACATTTCTACTGTTTACCCCAGGCCTCTGGTAAAGTGAATAATCATCTCTAGACCGTTAATAGCTGAACGCCATACAATGCTGATGAGCAGGTTGGTTACACGTGGGGGCTCGTCCGGGATTGAATTTGATTGCTGTATTTTAAAGGTCAATGTGAATTTAATATTTCTAATATTTGATGTTTTAATGTTGCTATTTTAATGTGATAACAGTAGTAGTTTTACTGATACTACTGTGAGTATACTGTGTTGCATATACTATGTTGGAAAATTAATGTTTAAGCTTAATTTTGCTATTTTGATCATTAGTGGTTTTACTGATACTACTGTGAGTATACTGTGTTGCATATACTATGTTGGAAATTTAATGTTTAAGCTTAATTTTGCTATTTTGATCATTAGTGATTTTACTGATACTACTGTGAGTATACTGTGTTGACCATTTGAAGAAAAATACTAGTATAAATTTACACTGTATTGAAATATGGAGGCTGAACAGGTAATTATTTGGTGTAAGGACAAGGGTATTGATTTCAAAAGAGCAATAGTGCTTAGTAATGTGTCAGTAAATGTTACTGATGAGGTTGTGTACAATACATTAGATAATGCACTAGTGTTTGGTAGGTCCAAAATCATAGGTCGGTTCCTGGCAGCTTGTGGTAGGAGTCAGTTTATTCTCCTTGAGATATCACAGGATGTCAGTGTAGTTCAGATGCCTGAGCAGGTAGCCCTTAGTACTGAGGTGGCTCCCTGGGTGGTCAGTGTTGCTGCTGAAGCCTTGTCTATGAAGATTCCCCCAGAGGAAGATTTTGAAGCCAAGTTGAAAGCTTTCCTGGCTTATGAGGGAAGGACTGTCGCTGATGTGCAAGGCCTGTTAACCCCTTCCATGCCAACCCCTGCCATGCCTGCAGTGTCATTTCCTGCTGTGCCCATGCCAACCACGCCAAACCCTGCAATGCCATCGTCTGCCATGTTACCACCAGCATCGTTAGACCTGAACGTGCAGCTCGTCAATGCCATCACCTCTCTAGTGGACAAATGTCATGCAGCCCCTGTGGAAAATCCAGTCCACCGAAAGCTTCGAGTGTTCTCAGGTATCAAGCCAACACCGCCTGGAGAAGAGGAATATGATGCTTGGGCAGAACAGATGACGCACCTGCTTGAGGAGTGGAAGTGTCCAGACCCCTTGAAGAAGCAGAAGATCGCTGAATGTCTTAAAGGGCCAACAGCGGATATTGTGCGATGTTTAAGAGTGAGCAACCCCAGTTCAACGGCAGATGATTACCTAGCAGCACTGGAAACCGCATTTGGAACCACTGAGAGTGCCCTAGACTTCATGTTCAAGCTCCGAAACACCTTTCAGCTGCAAGGCGAAAAACTCTCAGCATATGTCCTCAGAATTGACAAACTGCTGCATTCTGTGTTCCGAAAGGGGGGAATTCTGCTACGAGACATGGACAGGACCCGCATTGAGCAAGTTGCTCGGGGCGCACTGCCTAATGACTTGGTTGCTCTTCGCATCATGTTGGTGTACAAATTCAAGCCTCCACCCAGTTTCACTGAGCTGTTGCGTGAAGTGAGAGCAGAGGAGGCTCTGATATTTGAAAGGCCAGCTGCCAGTCATGTCGCGGTCTCTGCTATGGTAGCTCCTGTTGAGTACAGCACCCGCCCTGCTGCATTTTCTTGCCCCAGTCCCGTGCCTACTGAACCTGTCCCTTCTGTTGAGAGTCTGACAAAGGAAGTGCAACATCTGAAAAATGAGATGACACGCCTGCTCTCTTTCTCCATTTCATTGCCCTCAGCAGCACCACCGTTGACCTCACAGAGACCCAGCCAAAGAGTTGAGGCAAGACTGGAGAGCACAACCAGAGCATGACAGGACCAAGTTGATGTTTTCTGTTACAAGTGCGGGGAAGATGGCCACTTCGCACGTGAATGCCAGAATGCAGAGAACCTCCGAAAAGTCAACCAGCACCTCATAAAGCTCAGACGGCCAACGGGAAACTCCCCAGGGACCCAGTAAGGGAACAAACTGGTGTCCCGGTGATGACACGTTCCACAAAGTGCAAACCGCTGCAAGGACAGAAATCTACGCTCCCAGCAGGCCTTGTTGGCCCTAGCTCAGTTGTCTCAGTTCGAATTGAAAACATATATGCCAAAGCTTTACTGGACAGTGGATCTCAAGTCACCCTCCTTTACCGCTCGTTCTACCACAAATACTTAAAGCACATACCATTGACCCCAATTCACTGCCTGGAGTTATGGGGACTCAGTGTTGAAGAATATCCCTATGATGGCTACTTGTGCTTAAGGCTGGAGTTCTGCAGTGACGTAGTGGGAGTGACTGAGACAGTTGAGGCACTTGTGCTGGTGTGTCCAGACCCGACCGTCAAAGGGGAGGCATCTATAATAGTTGGCACTAACACCTCTGTTGTAAAACGTCTTTTCAATTCCTGTAAATTAAAAGGAGAGGATTTCTTGATGACCATGAGAGTGCATCCTAAGATTAAAGAGGCATACAAGGTGTTCCAGAAAGTACCTGACGAGGGGGCAAAAATGAAGATGGGCACGGTGTGGCTCGCTGAGGCTAAGGAGAAGATAATACCCCCAGGTGCAACAGTGACCGTCAGCGGTATCCCAAGATTCCCTCACACGCTTTTGGACACCCAGAGTGTGCTGGTAGAGCAGGCTGAAGAATCAAGTGTTCCTGATGAGCTCATGATACTTCCCATCCTCAAGAGCGCTGATGAGATCCAGAACCGTCGCATCACAGTCGTTGTCAGGAACATGTCGACTCGAGAAGTTAAGCTGAACAAAAGAATGCCCATTGCCCAGCTGTTCCCTGTGGATATTGTGAATAAAGGCCCCGCAACACAAAATGACTCCAATGAGCTGACTCCCGCTGCATTCAACTTCGCTGACTCTCCAGTGCCAAAAGAGTGGAAAGAGAGACTGTGCAGGAAGATGCTGCAATGGAAGGAGGTCTTTTCCCAAGGAGAGTTTGATGTGGGCTGCGCAAAAACCACTGAGCACACCATACGGGTGACAGAGGGGAAGCCATTCCGAGAGTGCTCCAGGCGTTTGCCCCCTGGTGATGTGGCTGACGTGAGACAACACCTGGATCAACTCCTCAAAGCTGTTTCCCAAAAAGACTGCCATTGTGCTGACAGAAAGAAGCATGCAGACATCCCTCTGTTGCTGAAAGAATGGGACAAGCTGAGATTAAATAACTCTGTCATCTACAGGGTGTCAAAGCCACCTAATGCCCCACCCCGTCAGCAGTTGTTACTCCCACAAGAGTTCCGAGAGACAGTACTTCAGTCTTTACACAATCAGTCAGGCCACTTAGGATTTGAGAAGACTTACAGGCTTGTGCGAGACAGATTTTACTGGGCCTGGATGAAGGCAGATATTGAGAAGTACTGCAAGAACTGTGCTAGATGCATCCAGCGAAAGACCTTGCCAGCCAGAGCTGCTGAACTTCACCACCTCAGCAGTAATGGGCCGATGGATCTCATCTGCATTGACTTCCTGTCTCTTGAGCCAGATTCCAAGAACATCTGCAATGTGCTTGTTGTAACTGATCACTACACCCGGTATGCACAAGCTTTTCCCACCAAAGACCAAAAATCCTCTACAGTTGCCAAAGTGTTATGGGAGAAGTACTTCATCCACTATGGTCTACCTAACAGAGTGCACTCTGATCAGGGCAGAGACTTTGAGAGTTGTCTCATCCATGAACTGCTGAGCATGCTGGGAGTGAGGAAGTCAAGGACCACCCCATATCACCCGCAAGGAGATCCACAGCCTGAGCGTTTCAACAGGACACTGCTCAATATGCTTGGCACACTGTCACCAGAGGAAAAGGGAAAATGGAGCCAACACATCAGTTACCTCGTCCATGCCTACAACTGCACAAAGAATGACAGTACTGGTTACAGTCCTTACTTCTTGATGTTTGGGCGTGAAGCTCGACTGCCAGTTGATGTGTGTTTTGGCGTGTCCAGTGACAACTCGTCTCCAAAGTCCTATGCAAGATATGTTGCAAACATGAGACGGGACCTTCAAGTTGCCTATCAGACTGCGGAAAGCATGGCTGGAAAGAGGAATGAAGGAAACAAGCAGAGATATGACCAGAGAGTCCGATACTGTCCACTTGCTCCTGGCGACAGAGTGTTACTGAAGAACGTTGGCTTACAAGGGAAGCATAAGATAGCAGACCGTTGGTGCTCAGACCCCTACATTGTGCAGAGTCAAATGCCAGGCTTACCTGTGTTCAAGCTGAGAGCAGAGAATGAAGTGGGTCCTGACAAGGTTCTTCACCGCAACCTGCTGCTACCCCTCGGGCAAGATGTACAACTGAAGTCAGGTGACACTGGTGAGAGGAACGAGCACATCTGAGTCAGAAGGAGAAGAGCTGGGTGTTCATACTCCATTCTATCCACTCATGGTCCAAGAGACAGATGACGATTACCCAGACGTCCCCATTAGATTAGCCTTTGAACGTGACTGGTCTGCAATGCCCAATGACTATGACTCTCTGGCAGGCCAGTCTGGTTCACACTCACCCGTTCTTCCCCATGAGGCTGCCTCCCCCACTCACCCTAGTTTAATCCTCCATGGGAATTCCCCTGACCTGTCACCAACCCCCCCTGATGCAGACCTACCCCTGTCTTACCCTGATTCCCCGCCCAGTCATTCTGTTCCCAGCCTGGCGTCTGCCCAGGATGTGCCCATTGCTGAGTCGAGTCAACACTCAACCCTGCCTGGTGCTGAAGAGGAAAGCCAGCTAATGAATGGTCTACAGGAAATGGGGACTGATGACTCGGGGAACCAAGTATGCCACCAGAGGTCTCCCCATGCCGTGAGGACGCCAAGCTGTCCCGAACATGATGCCCCAAGACCCCAGAGGGTGAGAAGGGCACCGGCAAGGCTGGCATATGACTGCCCAGGGCAGCCCACCTCAGTAACCTCCCTGTCCCTCTGTCCTGTAGTTAATAGGTTAGATGTCACCCCAAACACTGGTACCCGGTATGTTAGTACCCTATTTATATGGATAGGCCCTCGGCCCAGTTAAAAGTGTGATAGCTTACTTTAAATGATATATCTATGACTAACTTTTGGTATAGGTATTTTTGGCTGTGGTAGACATTGTCTTCTTTTTGCTGTGTCATGAGGACATGACCCTTTTTCAGTAGGGGGAGAGTGTAACACACCTGAAATATTGGCTAAAGCCAAGTATGTGTTAATATGTTTTGGTGCACTAATATATGTTTTAACCCTCTAACCGCCAAAGTCGCAGAATTGCGACATGACGTCAGCATAAACAAAACAGTCTGTAGATCAAATAAACGGGCTTTAAGGTGTTCAGTCTTCCTACCACTAGTTGGCAAACATGTTACCCTTTCAAACAAGACCAAGCTCACGTCATTTTGTAGTCATTTTGTAGTTCACATTGTCTTTATAAGACAGTGCAAAAAAGCCGCGCTGGCTCAGACACAGACGCAGTGATTCAGAGCAGACGTGCGAGTCGAATTTTTATTGTCAGCGAACTATTACTGAGTTTTTACACCATGGCTTGTAAGAAGTTGAACCGTGTGGAAGTATTGAGCATGCTATTTGCCGATTCCGACTCCGAAGGAGAGTTTTTACCTCTTGAGGATGAGGATCGGACGAGCAGTCATGCTTCCCACGGTGAAACTTCCCCAGGCAATGGTGCCGGCATGCGAAGCGAGGCTGTTATCCAAGAACACACTCCAACTCATTCTGTGCCGTTATCCAACCTCAATGGAGTGGGTGGTAGTGGGGAACGCGGTCGCAGTGTCCGTAGAGGTGTTGGTCGAGGAATCAGGGGTGGGAGAAGTGGGTCTGCTGTCGCTAGCATGCGCGCTCTCCACCCAGCCCCCGGTGGTGCGGCTAGCCGCGGCGCACCTGTCCGCCAGCGCAATGATCCTGACATCGGATCACAAAATGTTCAAGCACAAACACACACTCCTTCTGTCCCTTTATCTGGCTTTTACAGGGTGGGTGGCAGTGGCGAGCGTGGCCGTAGTGTCCGTAGGAGAGGTGTTGGTCGTGGCAGCAGGGGCGTGAGAGCCCATAGCATTAGCCGTCCAGTGGGTGGCACCGCGGCCGCTGCACTCCTCGTGTGCGTGGGAGGGGGAGACGACATGTTGGCAGAGATGTCACCGATGATAGTGGCTGGGTGCATTTGCCGAGAGAGGAAGAATATGAGGACTGGATAAAGTCATTTAGTGAGCCTGTTGGTTTTTTGGGTGAGGATGACTTGGCAAATGCTTCCCCTTAGGTTTTCTCTCCCTCTTTCTCACTGACGACTTTTGGAACCGCCTTACAACGGACACAAATCGTTATGCGCGCCAGTATCTGTCCTCTCATGTGTTGTCACCTGTTTTAGTGTGTTTCTGCTATATGATGACATTTTACCACTTGTTTTATTATTGTATTCCTCATTCCTGATCATTATGAATAAGGTTGAACAAGTTAAAAAAAAAAAAAAAATCAGTTCAATGTCTTCCACTTCTTGCATGTTTTCCTACCCTATGGTAATGATGACAGTATTTTACCACTTTCTCCTGTTTTATTGTTGGTTTCCTCCTTATGAATGATGGTAAAAGACAGAAAAATGAAAATAAGTTCAAACATCAAGTCAATATCCACCATTTCCTGAAAAAATATAGGCAACTTTTCGCATGTGTTTTCCTACTATATGGTAATGATGATATAGTAATATTTTACTACATTATTCTGTTTTATTGTTGTTTTCCTGTTCCCTGATCATTATAGATGATGATAAACAGACAAAAAGAAAAAAAAAGTTTTAAAAAAACAAGTTCATAATCACTCAATTCCAATATTTCCTGAACATAATGAGATTCAAAATGGCTGCCACCTGATGACGTCATAATATGCAAATTAGATCAATAATTTCATGCCCCACATAAACTATGGATCATGGGCAACATTTTTCTAATGTACAGTAGGCATCTATCTTTAACCCCCTTTCAGCCACTAGCTTTTGAAATATTAATGTCAAAGTCCAGTATTTTCAAAAAACAATCTTGGCGCCTAAAGGGTTAAACAAGAGTTTTAATAAGCATCTAATGTAATGTATTGTATTTCTAACATTGTAGACAACTTGTCATATGAACTTTTATTCTGTTGACGGAGTATTATAGCTTCCTATACGGCCTGCTGTTCGGTTGACAGGGTAACGAGGTTGTCATGGAAACGGAGAGAGAAGCGGGCGAGGAGATTGTGAACGGGAGAGACATCGGACGATACGGAGTTGGAAAAGAGTTTAATGAGTTATTTTTAAGTCAACATGTCAACTACAGACGTTTAGGAGAAAGAGCAGTTCGACACACTGTCTCTCTGTGTCCGTTTGGTTTCAGTTCTTGAGTTATATTTCGTTTGAGAAGTTTAGTTCACTTTCCACCGTTTGACAGTTGGATACTTTCTACCGTTGGACACTGACAGTTGGATAATGCTATCGAACGAACGGGCAACAACGGAGACTCTGCTAGCCTGTTAAGACCGGATCGCGGGGTTAAGACCACAGTGGCGGCTCCTGACATTGTTTTTAGGTAGTGCGATTTCCAGTCTGTAAAAGCTGCATCAGAGTGTGCTGTGCGAAGCTGAACCGATTGCACTGATGCAAACCTGTTATGTTCCCACACAGGAAATAAAATGTCCAATCGTCCAGAAACTCCTTGTCTTCCTTAAATAAACACAACGCAGAGTCGAGGGGTTATTTGGTCTGCCAAATAACCAAAGTGACTCTGCAATTTCCCCCGTTATGTCCATAGGTACCATAAAAGTCCATAGGACTGAGGTATATTTGTCTAGGTAGCATAATTTATTGTAATAATTTTAAATAATGTTTTGTTATTTTTTGCATAATTTGCCAATCAGTTAATATTACACCTTAACCATTATTTATTTATTTTCCTCATATTGTTCCAGGATTCTATGAAATAAGTAAATAAGTAAATAAGCTCTTAATGATAAGATTCATTCAATTTTCATTCTAAAGAATGTAATTAAAATGACAACATATAAATCCAAGTCAAGTGTTTATTGAAGTTTTGGAAAATATGACTTAGAAAAGCATAACCAATTGTCAAACATGGTTAAGTGCAGCTTACTTATGTGAGATTTCTCTCGTTTTTAAATATAATACTGCACCATTAACAATGAATGTGTCATTATACATTCTGCTATCATTGTCAACATTATATAAAATATTTAAATCATTACAAGTCAATGATTGAGCACAAAAGGGTAAGTTATTTAGCTACATCAAATACTACCTGGAAAAATAGCAGGGTTGGTGGAGCCCTGGGTTTCATCTTTGCCTTGCAAGGCTAGCCCGAAAATCCTGCAAAATTCTTCCAAACTTCCTTCTCCGCATAAGTACGACGACTAAAGGGTACTTCTTTCAGAAACACTACCATATTGTTGCACTCGACACTCGCCATCTTCTTCATAGAATGTTTTTTTTTTTTTTTTCTTTATTGAAAACCACAATGTTACAACAACAAGTAGAATGTTCATGGTCCCGCGCAACAGACATATGACGAAAGCACGTTGTGCGTCGTTTGTGCGAGCACATAAACCCTCATAGAAAATGCATTGGGAGCAGGATTTTTGAAAAAAACCGAGGTCCCATTCATGTCAATGGGAGCTTCCTGGTGCAAATTCGACCCTGACAGAAATCGCACAAAATGGGCGTAGCAACACCAGGCGCGACCTTAATCTGATTGGACAATGACATATACAACCAGTTTGCCTACAGCAGATCAGTCCCACCTTAGCAACCAGATTAAAAAAAAAAAAAAAAACTCCGTGTTTGGTAGTGCGTCGCACAAATCGCCCCTATGGAGGAGCCGCCGCTGTAAGACCAACAGAGGAGGCTTCTTCGTGTCAGAGAACCGTTACCTTGGATGGTCATGGAGTCGGTACTCGGGTGATATCGGTGGACGTTGCGTTTGTGGATACGAGGTGGATTACATTGTCGGCTCTCAGTGAGTAAGCGCTTCAGGTCAATAGACGGTATGAGCTCCATCGCACGCCATCAGGGTACCCACAATAACTTTGCTTAACCCCGGCCGGGTATTTTTCTTTTTCTTGTTTGTGTATTGTTTTGTCAGTGTCCTGCATTTCTTGCCATTGTGTTTGGGCTTATCATTTTCAACTATAGGCTCAAATAAATGGTTATCAGTTTAATATAACTTATGTAATGTTTCACTCTGTTTTATTTATGTGTGATTTATCAGCTAAAATATGAGCAGTGTGTGTTAAATGAATCTCTGAGGTGTAATTCAGAGTGGGGGCTCGAGAGCACAACCTTAGAACGCACAGCAGTCACCAGTAAACATTTCTACTGTTTACCCCAGGCCTCTGGTAAAGTGAATAATCATCTCTAGACCGTTAATAGCTGAACGCCATATAATGCTGATGAGCAGGTTGGTTACACATGCATTTGACAACCATGTGTTTAGGCCAAGAAGTCTGCTGAAAAGTTCAATTCCATTACCCACAGTAGGAATGGGGCCTGAAATGTGCTCAGACCAAATATTGACATCCGTCCACTCTGCATCAGTAGTCTGAGGTGGAGAGGGTGGAGAGCTTCAAATACCTCAATGTGACCATCACATAGGACCTGTCCTGGTCACTGCACGTTAACAGGACTGTTAAAAAGGCCAGGCAGTGTCTGTTCCACCTCAGATGCCTCAGAGACTTCAGGCTTTTACACCTGCACCATTGAGAGCATCTTGAGTGGGAGCATCACCACATGGATGGGAAGCTGCAAAAAACTGAGCGGACTATCAGAACAACCCTACCTGACCTGCAACACATTTATGTTAAACAATGCAGGTCGAGAGCTGAGAAGATCCTCAGGCAGCCCCACCACCCCGGACACTCACTCCTCTCCCTGCTGCCTTCAGGCCATCGGTTCCGCAGCCTGAGAACCAGCACTTCCCCCAGGCCATCCGTCTGCTGAACAGAGCGTTAAACTGGACTCCACTTCTAACTGTTAATACTGTTAATACTGTATATTTCAGATACCTTATACATTTTCTTTTATTCTTCTTTTATTTTTTTTAAATAATTTTTTATTCATATTTCATATTTAATTTTAATCATCTTTTTATTGGTAGCAGGACAAGGAAGAATTTCACTGCACATTGTACTGTGTATGATTGTGTATGTGACAAATAAAACTATCTTGAATCTTGAATCTTTTTCTGATTACCCAGTTCTGTGACCAGATCTTTAAGGCTGCTGTGCTTCTATGTATTTTAAATGCAATAGAAATGTAATTCTACCTTTCCAAAATCTGTGGCTTCTGTTTTATAGGTCTACGGACAATTCTCTTAACTTCAAATGCTCATGTTTATAACACACATCCACTCTCGGACCATTTATGTGTGCTGTATTGATTATGTCCAGTAAGTTCAGTCAGACTCAGTTGGTCTACTAATAGATCCAACACAGCTTGGCAGTGTCAAAATGGGGTGTGAATACTCATGTAAATGTAAAAATTCAATATTTTCTTGAATTAATTAACTAAACAGAGAGAAAATATTTTTGCTTTGTAGTGATATTTCATGTAAATAGAATAGTGGACAACTTTGAAGGGTCTGAAAATGTTCTGTCAGCACTAATGTCTGTTAAAGCCAGAAATAAACTCCGACTTAAATATTACATCGAAATGTCTAACTCTATGACCAGAGAAAATGGAGAAAAAAGGTCTGTCTCAGTCCCTCAAAATCACTTGAAAGAAGTAAATCTTACTTTTTGCATTTTTGCAATCTGTTCTTTTTAAGGTTTCTCTCTGAGATGCTTCAGATCTCAGTACAGGCAGCATCGGAGGGAGTAAGTTATTCAAGTAGCTCTTTCATCTTAAAACTCAAGTCTTAATAGTAATAATAATAATAATACATTTTATTTTTCGAGGCGCCTTTCAGGTCACCCAAGGTCACCTTCCACTAAAATTTGAGAGCATTAAAAAAATAATAAAAGCATAAAAACATGAGACAACATAAAACAGAAGTGCACAGAGTCCAGTTATAGGGAGAATGCCAGTTTGAATAGGTGAGTTTTAAGTTGGGATTTGAATGATGTGATGGAGTCTGACTGTATTATCAGTGGGGGGAGGGAGTTCCAGAGCCTGGGTGCTGAGCAGCTGAAGGCTCGGTCACCCATGGGATTGAGGCGTGATGTGGGGATGGTTAGCAGTCCAGCAGAGGTTGAGCGGAGGGTGCGGGAGGGAGTGTGTTGGTGAAGGAGGTCGCTGAGGTAGGTGGGGGCTAGGTTGTGGAGAGCTTTATAGGTGAGGAGAAGATTTTTGTAGTGAATGCGGTATTGTACTGGGAGCCAGTGAAGTTGAATGAGAACAGGGGTGATGTGGTCCGAAGATTTGGTACCGGTGATGATCCGGGCGGCTGAATTCTGGATGATTTGCAGTCTGTTAATGAGTTTGGTGGAGAGTCCAGTGAGCAGGGCATTGCAATAGTCAATGTGGGATGTGACAAATGAATGAACCAGGATTTCAGTGCTAGATTGGGTCAGTGATGGGCGGAGTCTGGAGATGTTGCGGAGGTGGAAGAATACGGTTCGGGTGATATTTTGAATGTGGGGTGCAAATGAAAGGGTGCTGTCAAGAATAACGCCGAGGCTCTTGACTTGGGGTGAAAAGGGTACAGGAAATCCGTCGATGATGATGGGTGGAACTGGGTTGTGATGTGATTTGGTGAGGATGGATTTGGAGCCGATGAGCAGGGCCTCGGTTTTGTTGCTGTTAAGTTTAAGGAAGTTCCTGCTCATCCAGCTCCGGATGTCTTCAAGGCAGATGATGAGAGAGGGGGGAGGGATGGCGGCGGTGGTTTTGGAGGAGATGTAGACCTGTGTGTCGTCAGCGTAACAGTGAAAATGGACCCCATGGTGACGGAGGAGTGTGCCCAGGGGGAGAAGGTAGATGATGAACAGAAGTGGACCCAAGACTGACCCCTGGGGACACCCAGTGAAACACCCGAACACCCAGACTTGTGGTTCCTTAGTTGCACGAATTGTTGGCGGTCAGTGAGGTATGATGTGAACCAGGAGAGTGCAGCACCAGTGATCCCAATGCCAGCCATCCAGGCGGTCCAGGAGCAGAGGGTGGGAGATGGTGTTGAATGCTGCACTGAGGTCGAGGAGGATGAGAATGGTGAGTAGTCCGGAGTCAGCTGCACGGAGGAGGTCGTTGGTGATTTTGACCAGGGCTGTTTCAGTGCTGTGTTTTGGGCGGAAGCCGGATTGGAAGGGTTCGTGGAGGTTGTTTGTGTCGAGGTGGGACTGTAGTTGTGCTGCAACCACCCTTTCAAGTGTCTTGGAGATGAAGGGGAGGTTGGAGATGGGCCGGTAGTGGTTGAGGACAGCTGGGTCAGCACCAGGTTTTTTCAGGATGGGTGTGATGGCAGCCAGTTTGAGAGTGGGGGGTACAATACCAGTGGTGAGGGAGGAGTTAATTATGTTGGTGATCATGGGGGAAATGGACGGCAGACAGGCTTTGACAAGCGAGGTGGGAAGAGGATCAAGCTGACAGGTGGTGGTTTTGGCTTTATTGATGTATTCCGAGATCTTAACCTTCAAATAGTTATTTAAAGAAGTTAAGGCTGGGAGAAAATGATGCCTTTCAATGCAGAAATGTCCAGTTTGAAGTCAAAACTTAACCAAACACTTCAACTTTTGAACATTTTTGCAGTTTTGTCAGGACAAAGTCGCATTTAGAGTTAAGATAAACATAAAGAAATAGTTATTTCCTCATTGGGTGGTTGAAGTTGAGGCGGTAGAAAATCACAGGACTTGGAATCATGAAACTTAAAACACTTTCATTCTGTTAGGTTTGAGCACTTAGATCATCCAACCAGATGCTCTGAGTGCAGAGAGTGGACCGGGCTTTTGCAGTGGTAGCCCCAAGACTCCGGAATAACCTGCCACTCAATATTCCCACGGCAGAGTCTGTACAGTCTTTTAAATCCCACCTGAAAACTCGCTTTTTTACCATGGCATTTAATTCGAGTTCAGTTTGAGTCCATCAGGTCTTTAAAGGGGCACTAGGTAGCATTTTCACCTAAAATTATAGCCTTCAGGAGTTTAACAAAGGTTAAACAAGTCAATGGTAAGCGAATGAAGCCTGTCTCGCTCCCAACAGGGGTCTGTATGCTGAAAATCCCATATGTAACTTCGGCAGGAGCGACCCGCTTCTGAAGTGTCGTGATGCGCGAGAAGAGTCGTTTGTGTTTACGGCACTTAGCTAGGTCCTATATGCTAGTTGTATTGTAGGCTATGTGTTCGCTTGCGTTGAAGTGCCAACACCAAGCGTTTCATATTCTGCCTTTCACAGACTGAATATGAAACGTTCGATGTTGGCACTTCCCATCTTTGTGAAATTTCTCCAAGCGTGATCTTGTTCATCTACCATAGTGATCTGCGTTTTAGATCATAAAGAGACAGGTGATGACGGTGCTCTAATTCCCCCCTGAGTTCGAGACGTAGCCTAGCTTCAGAAATACACGGACTGACCTGATTATAATAAGAATAGCGTTTTGATCCGAACAAAAATTGTTATCGACAAATGAAAATTGATTAATTTGTGATTGTAATC
The DNA here is from genome assembly GCF_027942865.1 of Odontesthes bonariensis. Classification (NCBI taxonomy): domain Eukaryota; kingdom Metazoa; phylum Chordata; class Actinopteri; order Atheriniformes; family Atherinopsidae; genus Odontesthes; species Odontesthes bonariensis. The sequence continues at coordinate 15,807 of NW_027457461.1, forward strand.
GGAATAGTGTAGAGCTAGTCTGCGTTTATTGCAGCGTGTATGTTGGTAGTGCCTGCGCGCATCTGTCTAAGATGTAACTTTTGTAAGTGTCTGCTAATACAAAGGAATCACTCCACGAATACACCATGATGAGGGAAGAATCCCATTCAAGATCAGCAACAGTCCATCCATACATCCATACATCCATTATCTTCCGCTTGTCCGGGGATCGGGTCGCGGGGGCAGCAGCCTGAGCAGAGAAACCCAGACGAGCTGTCCCCGGCCACTTCCTCCAGCAACAGGATTATAGCATATTATCATGAGTTCTCTCTTCAGAAAATCTCTGATTATAGTATCTTACGTGGGCAGTCTACACTTGTGAATCAGATGACCTAACTCCACTGACTAAATAACACAATGGCAGCATTCGCCACGATGTTTAGTTAGTGGGTGTGTACAGGTGGGCATTTTTACGACAGTGTAGAATTTCAGTTTGACCAATAGAGATCGCTATACTGCCGCTAAACTACCTTGTATCCCTTTAATGTCATGGCTCTTTGTTTTAACTGGTTCTCAGTTAATTTTATTGTATTTGTTTGTTTTTATGTTTCATTTTATTGTATTTATTTCCTAGATCAAGGGTTTGTGTCTGCACCTGGGTCCTCCTTCCTCTCCACCTCCGACACGTGACAGCAGGATCTGACCAGACTGTGGATCCAGCAGACACATTCCTTCATCAACCTTAGGCCTCTGTACTGTCCCTGTGTGCTGCTCAGGGGAGGGAAATTATTTCCCTCAGGGGTTTATCCTGCGGTCGAGAGAAGGGAGCTGAGTGCAACCGGTACCAACAGTCACACCAAGAGCTGTCACGTGTCGGAGGTGGTGAGGAAGGAGGACCCACGTGCAGACACAGAGTGGAAGCCAGGAGGTTAAATGAAAAGAAAACCCACTTATTTCAAACAAATGGCAAGGCGAAGCCAGATAACAATTACCAAAAGAACACTAAAAAACAAAACCCAGGAACGACTAGGAACAGGAATGAACTGGGAAAACAAAACCAAGCATCAACGGCAACATAGGAGGACAACCTGAGAAGACCAGAGGATCTGACAAATGCTGTGAAACTTCAACGAGACTAAATACTGTGGGGAGAATGATTGATGAATGAGTGCAGATGACGATAAGTGAACATAGTGAGAACAATGGGCCTCATGCAAGAACATTTTCGTATTTTTATTCTAAATTTCTCTCACTTTTTTCGTACGAAGGTCTCGTACGAACATGCCACGTCAGATTCAACAAACGCTCTTGACTCCGGAAAAAGTATGTAAACGACCTGCGTAAATGATGAATGCTACCCGTGCATATTTGAGTGCACGTGCACGAGGATAGTAGATTTGCATACTCCACGCCCAAAATTATACCATATTAGGAGCTGTGCTTCCTCTCTCCTGTGCCAGGAAGTGTTGGGTTATGAAAATGGCACCAAGGCGCAAAAATAACAACTTTACGGGCTCTATGATTTAAGTTCTGCTTTCAGAGATCCAAAAAGCAGTGGAATTACGGGACCTGCTAAAGCAAAGAAATGGGAAGCAATTACGAGTGCTGTTAATTCTGTGTCAGCTGCAGTTCGTAATGTCACCGAAATAAAAAATAAATGGTTTGATACAAAAATAAACACTGTATCCAGACACACCCACTTGGCCTTCAGCTCAGTGCGCTCCACAATAGCATGGGTGTTTTGATGCGTATATGTGTGCATTGCTCCGATTATGATTGGCAGTCCAGCCACGGCATGAAAGTCCCCCTTAATTTGTACTTGTTGGATGGCGGTGTATGGGAATTTGATGTACCATGGGTGATAAACTGATGAGAGTTTTGATGACCAATGGGAGCGCACAGAGGACTTGGAACACCTGATCTGTCTCCAATCTCCCTCTGAAAGGTTCCAGTGGCCAAAAATCCAAGGATGGTGAGGACCTGGGTGGGGTGGTGGTGAGGAATTAGCTTTAATTGGCATGTTTCTCTCTGGAGTTGTGGCTCTAGCAAGCTGCATATTTGCAGAAGCACAGTCCTTGGCAATCTAAATCGTGATGTCAGCCATTCGTCTGTCTCCACATGGGTATCTGATGCGCCTGATGCGCTAAGGCATCCAAAAGTAGAAAGTCAGTCGCTGGTTACACTTCCCATTGACCTTGTTATAGAGTCAAATTAACCTTCAATTCGTGCATTATTTAAGTCAAACAGAATAATTTAAGCATAATTATGGGGTATAATGTATAAATGTATATATTTATTTATGTTTGCTTCAAAGTAATTAAATATACAATCCATTAGTCAAGCAAACTTGATTCAAATAACAGCGGACTATTTTACGAAACTCCTACGACAGGTCTGGATCACTCATTAATTCTATTTGTACCTGAAAGAAAACGTAAAATACGAAAAGATTGGTGAATGCGCAAATTCTCTTAAATCACTCGTACGCACGACTTAAAGCGACACTCCGGAATTTTCGACATTGGACAAAAGCAACTGTCATGATCTGTGTCTTTTGTGTTTTTTCTGTCTTGTCTCAGTTTTGCCACTGCCTCACCTTTTTCCTCAGTTCCCTCCTGCCTGCTCATCAACTCCTCTGTCTCATTGGGCCTCATGCAAGAGAGGCCAGATTTGTTCTTAAAGCGACACTCCGGAATTTTCGACATTGGACCTCATTTCCGAGTCAACCAGAGTCTAAGAAATGTGTGCAGATGTTTTTTTTTTGTTTTTTTTTAATTCCATGCAGCCCTTGTAAAACCACTGGTCGCCGTTGCTAAGCTAGCGCAAGTGATCCACTTTTGGTAGCCTGCCACAAAAAAACAGTCTTGCCCAATTCAATAAACACTCAAAGCACATCAATTATTATGTCAGGCAGTGGATGTAAAGGTTTGTGGTGATAGAGTAATGTTTGAAATAAAACTGACCTTGCATTATATGGATTTTTATCATATGAGGGACTAGTTTCTAGTGGTCAGCGGAATTTTACCTTACTCTCAATTCAATTCAATTCATTTTTATTTATATAGCGCCAAATACAACAGATGTCATCTCAAGGCACTTAGATAGTAAGTCCAATTCAAGCCAATTGGAATTCAATTAATTAATAATAATCATAATTCATAAAATAATCCAATTCGTTCATATAGAGCCAATTCAAAAACAATTTCCTAGCTAAGAAAACCAACAGATTGCACTGAAAACTTTTTGTTTTTCGGTCCAATCTCCCAGCCTGAGCGACGTGCCTGAGGCGACTGTGGAGAGAAACGACTCCCTTTTAACAGGAAGAAACCTCTGGCAGAACCAGACTCAGGAAGGGTGGCCATCCGCCTCGACCAGCTGGGGTTTGAGAAGACAGAAAGGGGGGGGGGGGGGGGGGGTGGGGGGAAGGGGGCCGCGGCGACTAAACTATTGGTTTAGTTGCTCTTGCACGAAGAGCGCAACTTCCAGCAGGTCAGATTGGGCTTTCCTCCTGTACAACCCCAACGATTTCAGTCGCCTTCGTAGCGTTGACATGCTTATTTTAATCCCATCCATCCTGAGAAATGCTAATATTTCCCAATGCCTCATGCCAAGAAGGAAATAAAAACAAATTCCACGAGAGACGTCCATTATTGTCTTGCAAATCAGTCAGACACTAATCGAACTAAAGCTGCTGAGTCTATTAGCGGACATATCATCTCATGAGATCTTATCTCGTAATTTTGAGATAATTATCTCATAATTATGAGATACTATCTCGTAATTTTGAGATCTTATCTCGTAATTATGAGATAGTTATCTCGTAATTATGAGATAGCCTGGTGAATTTTTTATTATTAAGTGAATGCAATACTCCATCGTAGGAGACTCTCAAAGGTGCTCTTTTTATACCCAGTCATGTCTATCACTGAAATCAAGATGAGCTGATATTTTTTTTAATAAAACAGTAAAATGTGTCACTTAACATTTGAGATGTTTTCTTTGATCTATTTTTTTCATTGGAGTGTTAAAACATGAAGTGCCCCCATGATGTAATGCGTGTTGAGAATTCCTCTGTTCATGTGTTCAGACTGAATAACCTGCCTGCTGTTTCACAGTGTAAGAAGATGGTTTTAAGGTTCAGAGGAGAATTGCATTTGTCTGTGTGATGTGGAAGCAATTACTGTCTGCAGACTGGACTGTGCTTCACTCGTCTGTCCTTGTGTTTGGCTCAAGGCTCAGAAAAATATTGATGTTTTACGCCTGAGAGTCAGAGCTCTAAAAACATTTCATTACGGTACAGACAAGAAGCCGAGGACAAGTCAGCGCGCAATCTTTCTGTCCTATAATTCAGCACGGTCTATTGTCTCAGTCGTGCATTGCTTGTTTTTGTCCCTCAACTCTATCTTGCCGTTTCTGCACCGTCAATCTCTGATATTTGGATACTCATTATCCCAGTAAATTGCTCTGAGCATGGGCGTCAGTTTGATTTCAGAAGTGCTGGGGACAATTACCATAAACCTGAGTAAGGTTTGAAAAGTGCTGGGTACAAGCTAGGCCCATTACTTACGAATTGAGGTGTCATGATAAATAATAGGCATTGCATTAGATGATGCGTATTGACGCGATATTGTCCCCATATTAAAAGTTAAAAGCCATCTGCGCGGTCTTGTTTAGGCCGTCGGAAACATCCTGGGTTGGGATAAACTTAAGAGTAGGCCCTATTCGTATTTCAAAATCCGCATTTTAGTACAAGACACGATTTCGGTTATTGCTCAGCCCTTGACACACCAACAAATCTCAGACAAACCTCGACCAAGCAAGAGTGCATCAGGAGACGTAGCCTGGCTACAAACAGCCCTTGCCCTGACAAAGTTTTAAACACTGCCAGGTTATGAAACGAAAGGCAAGAGTGAACGAGCAGCAACCCCTCTGTGAAATAAGTTTTCATTCATTGTCTATCTCGACTGATATGCATCATAAACACTGACGAATCTTCACCTGCAACACCAGCGACGTCTTTCATCGCTCGTTAAACTGTAACAGACTGCAGAGTGTGCGCAGTGTGTGGGAGCGGAGCGGATTCAACATAGTTGCTATTCAGCAATGGGGGCTGATCGCGGATCAAATAGTCTTTGGTTAGGAGAATGCCATCATATAAAATTATAGTTTTTAGCAAAAGCGGCGTTTGCACTTTCTCTACTTTTTTAAAGTGGTGGGGACAAATCTGCTTGTCAGACAAAGTGCCGGGGACGCGTCCCCACCGTCCCCGGCGGAAATGACGCGCCTGGGTCTGAGTAAGTCACAAGTAACTCAGAGTCACCATCCAGGCCTGTTTTTTGTAGCTGCGAATTGAACCTCTCATGCAGTTATTTAATCTAATTTGTGAAACTGATTGGAGCCACAGAACCGCTGCTTTACATTAAACGATAATGTAAGGAAGGAAACTTTCCTTTCCTGTCCTTTCCAGAAGGAAAGTTAATTCACAGAAGAGCATTTAGAGGAAACACACACAATCCCTGCAGAGACTGAAAGGAGAACACAGCGACTGCATGGAGATAAAATCCACTCAGAGTGGCCTCACAGAATAAAAACTGCATTTAAATTTTTTCTAAAGAGTTTTTATTCAATTCAATTCAATTCAATTCAAAAATACTTTATTTATCCCAGAGGGAAATTAAATGTTGATGTAGCTCAATTAAATCAAGGAGTTATTATAGATGCTGATGGCTGTGGGCAGGAATGATTTCCTGTAGCGGTCCGTTTTGCATCCAAACTGAAGAAGCCTTTGACTGAAGAGACTCTGTTTTCCGATAACAGTCTCATGGAGAGGATGTTCAGGGTTGTCCATAATTCTCTTGATTTTATGCAAATCCTTCTTTATCCTTCTTTGCATTATTGTCTCCAGAGGTTCCACAGTCATCCCCAGAACAGAACCAGCCTTCCTTATCAGGTTGTTGAGTCTTTTTAGGTCCCTGGTTCTGATGCTGCTGCCCCAACAGATGACGCAAGAGGAAATGACGCTCTCAACAACAGACTTGTAGAATATCTGCAACATCTTGTTGCAAACCTTGAAGGACCTTAGCTTCCTCAAGAAGTACAGTCTACTCTGTCCTTTCTTGTAGATGACTTCACTGTTGTGTCTCCAGTCCAGTCTGTTGTCCACATGAACACCAAGGTATTTATATTCCTCAACCACCTCCACTTCTTCTCCCATGATGGAAACAGGGTTTGATCTGACCCTGTTTCTCCTGAAATCTACAATCATCTCCTTTGTTTTGTTAACATTCAAGATGAGATGATTGTTCCCACACCATGCCACAAAGCAGTCCACCAGCTCTCTGTACTCAGCTTCTTGTCCATCTCTGATACACCCGACAACTGCAGAGTCATCTGAATATTTCTGTAGATGACAGGAGTCTGACTTGTACTGGAAGTCTGAAGTGTACAGAGTGAAAAGGAATGGTGAGAGTACAGTCCCCTGTGGTGCTCCTGTGCTGCTGATCACCTGGTTAGACACACAATTCTTCAGTCTGACAAACTGTGGTCTGTTTGTCAGGTAGTCATTAATCCAGGTGATTGTTGAGGCCTCCACCTGAGTCTTCTGGAGTTTCAGACGAAGCAGATCAGGCTGGATTGTGTTAAATGCACTGGAGAAATCAAAGAACATGATCCTCACAGTGCTGCCTGCTTTGTCCAGATGACAGTGGGTTTGTTGAAGCAGGTGTACGATAGCGTCTTCAACTCCAACTCCATGGCGATAAGCAAACTGCAGGTGGTCCTGATATGTGCTGGTTTGCTTACACAGGTGGGTCAACAGGAGTCTCTCCAGGACCTTCATGATGTGGGATGTCAGGGCAACAGGTCTGTAGTCATTGATGTCTGAAGGGTGAGTTTTCTTTGGTACCGGAACCAGACAGGATGTCTTCCACAACAGTGGTACCTTCTCTTGGGTCAAGCTAAGGTTGAAAAGGTGTTGCAGAATCCCACAGAGCTGCTCTGCACGGGCCTTCAGGACTTGGGGGCTGACACCATCTGGACCTGCAGCCTTGTTCCGGTTCAGTCTCTCCAACTGCCTCTTCACCTGACTTCTAGAAACAGAAAAGTGGGAGGGGGAGGCAAAGGGGACAGCAGCATCTCCTGATTGGGTTGAAGACAAACTAGTGGAAGCAGAAGAATCCATGACTGAGTTGGAGGTGGAGATGTTACAGGAAAGCTGTGGGTCAGAGGAGGGTGGGATGTCTCTTTGGCTGGGAACAGGAGGGGAGGATGGTGAGCTTGTTCCTGAACTGAACCTGTTGAAGAATGTGTTCAGCTCATTTGCTCTGTCCAGACTTCCATCCATCCGATCCTCCCTCTGCTTGAGGCCTGTGATCTTCTTCATTCCTGACCACACATCTCTGATATTGTTCCTCTGCAGTTTACTCTCAAGCTTCTTTCTATACACCTCCTTGCTCTCTCTGATCTTGACTTTGAGCTGCTTCTGTATACTCCTCAGTAACTCCCTGTCTCGCTCCCTAAAGGCTCTTTTTTTCTTGTTCAATAGTTCCTTTAGCTCACTGGTGATCCAGGGTTTGTTATTAGGGAAGCATCTCACTGTTCTGGTGGGGATGGTGTTGTCCACACAGAAGTTTATATAGTCAGTCACACACTCATGGCATTAATGTCCTCTCCATGTGGCTTACAAAGAGAAACCCAATCGGTTGCATCAAAACAACCCTGTAAGGCTTCTTCAGCTTCATGTGACCACTTTCTAACAGTCCTTTTTGTGACAGGTAGTCTCTGGACAAGGGGTTTATATGCTGAACAGAGAAAAACAAGGTTGTGATCTGATTTACCCAGGGGAGGTCTTGATTTGGAAATGTATGAATCCTTGACATTTGTGTAAAACAAATCCAATGTCTTGTTTTCTCTGGTAGAGCAGCTGACAAACTGTTGAAAAGTTGGCAGTGTAGCAGAGAGTGAGGCATGATTAAAATCACCAGATATTGCCACAAAAGAATTGGGGTGTTGTGTCTGTATCTGAGCAATAACGGAACTGATGACATCACATGCAGTGTCGGCAACAGCTGAGGGTGGAATGTAAACAGCCACCAAAACAACACTGGTGAACTCTCTTGGCAAATAATATGGACGAAAACCTACTGCCAATAGTTCAATGTCAGGACTGCAGAGACGACTCTTCACAGTAACATGTCCTGGGTGACACCATCTGTTGTTGACAAGCACTGCCAATCCACCCCCTTTCCTTTTCCTGCTACTCTTTAAATCTTGATCTGCTCGTACAATCAGGAAGCCCGGCAGAGAGACGCTGAAGTCGGGGATATGATCCTGCAGCCATGTCTCAGTAAAATACATAATGCTACATTCCCGATATTCTTGCTGAGTCCTTGTCAAGGCTAGAAGTTCATCCAACTTGTTAGCTAACGATCTTACATTGCCCATGATGACGGATGGCAGAGATAGTTTGAAATTCTTCTTTCTTTCTCTTCTCTTTGCTCCTGCTTTGCATCCACAACGCCTCCTTTTCAATTCCAGTGGGATTTCTGGCTTCAGTTGTCGAATTGAAGCCAGAAAAAACAGGAATGAAATTTAGAAAAAAGAATAAATCTCAATGTGAGGTACAGAGCTACTCCAACGTGCTGCCACCCTCAGCAGCGCATTCTAGAACAGATATGCAGAATACCTGAAGCTTGAAGGCCAGTTCTCATTCAACCGGTGCCACCAGAGAGAACCAAAGTGAAGGGAAGCAATGAACAAAGGAAATAAGAAAAAGGAGAAAAAGACGAATGTAAGGAGATGAGAGGAAACTGAAAAAGGACAGTACATTCAAATTTAATTTCAAAAGAAGATATGGACAAAACAGAAGAACGGAGGGGGAAAAGAAGATAAAAAAGGACATGAGATTAGAAATAAAGAAGAATAGAAATGGAAGGAAAATAGAAAGATAACAAAAAGAAAGAAAACTGGGTTTGATCATATGGGACAGAAATCAAAAGGGGAAAAGAAAGGAAGGAAAGTGAAAGGAGAGAAAGAAATTCAAAAGATAAAAGGGAGATGAGACAAGAGGATGACACAAAAGGAAATTAAAAAGATGAAAGGAAGAGAAGATGATGATGAAAAGATGACTCAAGAATAGAAAAATATAGTAGAACAAAAGACAAATATAAAATGAGGTAAGAAGAGAGGAAGGAAATGGAATGGATCCACGTTCTCTATTTAAATTAGATGGAGATGAATGATCAGAGAATCAGAACCCAGAGAAATTTAAGGAGAGGAAACAAGAAAAGGAATGAGAAAGCAAGAAGGGAAATAAAGCAGATAACAGAAGGATGGAGGCTGGGAAAGAAGGGAAGGAAACAAGAGGACAGAAGATAAAGGGTGAGGAATGTGAGGGGAAAAAAAGGGAAACATCTGTGCAGACAAACACCATCAGATGCACCTGCACACAGGTGTGTGCATCTGAACATCTGTAATGTGCAGACAGCTGATAGACCAAAGTTTAAGGGCAGCTGGTCTGTCAGCGCCTGACAGCTGCTCTACAGGCCTGAAATAATTAATTAAATGTGGAAATGTGAAATACAAGACTGACCCTGAAGGAGGCAGGCGAGCTGATCAGCTGGGAGCTGAGCCCCACCAGCAGCTCAGAACCAGGATGAAGGGTCGAGAAACACAAAAGTGATCAGTGCTGGTGCTTCTAAGTGCAGGAAGGAAACCAGGGAAAACTAAGACAAATTATGTCAGTTTTATGCAAAAATACTTTGTGAACATGTTTCTGGAGGACAGAGCAGAATCTGAGCTGACAGGATAGATAGACTTAGAGAAATCCAAACCAATTCTTGACAATATATACCACATTTATCTGCTTTTGTTACTCAAAAGAGAGTGGTAAAAGCTTTAAATCATTGTGTTTATAGGTGGAAATCATTTGTAATTCAACAAGTTTGGGCTCTTACAGACAACAGAAAGGTTAAGAAACTGCTATCTTGCTAACATATAATTAAGTTTGTGCATGTTTGTTTTGACAATATGTAATATCAATATGCTTATTTGTGTCTAGGTGTATGAATGTTTTGTATGTTGCTGGTTATGTCATACTTTCTTGTCTTTCTGCATTAGGCAAGCGGGGTTTTGATGAAAGCACTATTTTCTAATTCAGAACCAGTTTGCCAAACCTGGAATGTTAATGGGATTTCATCACTTTTGAGTGAGAAGTATTTGTTTAATGCGGAAGGGTGCAGCTTCAAATAATACCTGTGTGGATTAATTACATCAGGTAAAAAATGGCAAAAACAAATAAAAATAAAAAATAAAAATATCCACCTTTTAGATGGATTAAACATCCCTTAAAAAAACGGAGCTCATGGGTCATGAGCCAGGGCTCATGTTTGGCCTCTGATTCAGGGAGTCAAAGTCTATAGACTTAATATTATGTGACTCACAGCACTTCAGGCCTTGGATGGACTTGAAAGTCTTCTGATTGAATTTCAGTGCAGAAGCGAACAATTGCGGGGGAAATTAATCAGTTCTTTGTGAAAAAGGCAAAGCGCCCTGAGTGGAATGTGTTGATGTTGCAGGCATCTACAAATTCAAGTCAGTTTTATATGACTTTATTATTTGATATTTCTATTAAATGAAAAAAACTTTTGGAAAGATTACACTTAAATGAATGCAGCATGGGGCTGCACGGTGGTGTGGTTGTTAGCACTGTCACCTCACAGCAAGAAGGTTCTAGGTTCAACTCCCTGCTGGGGCCTTTCTGTGTGGAGTTTGCATGTTCTCCCTGTGTATGCGTGGATTCTCTCCAGGTACTCCAGCTTCCTCCCACTGTCCAAAAACATGCATGTTAGGTTAATTGGTGTCTCTAAACTTGTCCTTAGGAGTGAGTGTGAGCGTGTGTGTGGTTGTTTGTCTCTGTGTGGCCCTGTGATGGACTGATGGACTGGCAAGCCTGTCCAGGGTGTACCCCATCTCTCGCCCATTAGCCCCTTTCACACTGCGAGCCGTTACTTTAGCAGGTCCAAATTGCACCTTCGACCCGCATCGAGCAATGTGAACGCTTGGCGTGTTGGTGACCCGTGTCGCCTGAAGCCGAGTTCAAGGGGCGTTGCCTAGTGGCAGAGCGTCACACGAAACACATAAAATGCTGGGCGTGTACAATGACGTAGGCACAAGCCATGCGTCGGAGGTAGGGTTAAATACACCTTGAGGACTCGTTTTTGCAATTGTATATGCAGTTCATGGAGATGTTATTTTATGGGGTGTGGATGGTTACAACGTGGGATGCCGCCGAAGAACATATGCGGAGAATACAAGAGCACTATAGTCCCCGACATGTGGCGGTAAATAACGTCCTCTGCTCGGAGGCTGAGGAGCTTGCGGACCTCCTTGTCTCCCCATATTAAAAAATGTCTCGAACTTGATGTAGGCTAAAACAGAGTAAAACTTGTCCTCACCTGTCGCTGTTGTTCTGAATCAGCTGTCCATTCTGTCTTTTAAACTCCTCACGCCACGCCCGACCCGCGTCGATTGCGTTCACACCAAACTCGGCTCGGCAAAAAGACTAGGGTCCGACGCGGGTCGAAAGGCGAGTGGAGTTGACGCGGCAGCCCGGGTCGGCAGTGTGAACGCAACAGCGGACACGCTAAATTCGCGGATTAAACGCGGGTTATTCGGCAGTGTGAAAGGGGCTATTGACTGCTGGGATAGGCTCCAGCCCCCCTGCGACCCAACCGACGGATTCAGCAGTACAGAAAATGGATGGATGGATGGATGGATGGATGGATGGATGGATGGATGGATGGATGGATGGATGGATGGATGGATGGATGGATGGATGGATGCAGCATCACATTAATAAGCTGCAGGGAAGTCAAAGAAAGATCAGGACTGCACTAAATGTACTGTGAGGGGATGACATCCTGGCTTGTACTTTTACCCAAACCATAACTATTTTTTGTGTCATTTTATAGTAACACAAGAGAATTTACCAATGTTTTTGCTCTTTGTCTCCCCCTACAGTTGTACAATGTAACACCACTGTCATATTACAAATCTCTGTGTGAGCCCTGCACATGCACAGCCATATAAATTAGGTTTCTGTCATGTTGAAAACGCCACAAAGACCTCCAAAAGCCCACAAAAATATCAAGTAACTATAAAGTCAGTAAACAGTGTGGGGCAGGGCTGGAAACTATAGTATCTCAGACCTCAGATATCTCAGACCCCAAGCGCTACAGGGCAGTTTCAGGCCTGGAAATGTGCAGAACAAAAGTCAGATCACTCAAAAACAAGTCAGATGCACATACATTTCTCACAAACTTATCTAGTGTTTTTTTAAAGACATAAAACGATACGAAAAGCTTGATGTAAATGTAAATGTACTTTATTCATACAGCCCTTTACAGACAATCCTTACAGTGTACCAAAGTGCTTTACAGCAGGTAATAAATAAAGAGAAGAATAAGTAAAAAAAAACCCCCAAAAAAATAAAAGAACAGTGAAAGCAATAAAATATAACAAAATCGATAAAGATAAAATAAGATAAAAGTGCCATCATACTAATGGGTATTAAAAGCAACAAAGTTGTTTTTTAGCCTAGATTTGAAGAGGCCCAGGTCAGAAATAAGACACAGCTCGACGGGGAGCTTATTCCAGAGCCTGGGGGCAGCAACGGAAAAGGCTCGGTCACGCCAGTGTTTGTATTTTGACCTGGGCACTTCCAGCAAAAATTGATTTGTTGACCTCAGAGCTCTACCAGGATTGCGGACTGTTAAAAGCTCAGATAAATATGATGGGGCGAGGCCGTTAAGAGCTTTAAAAACAAACATTAAAAGTTTAAAATCAATTCTATAAAGGACAGGAAGCCAATGGAGGGAGTTAAGAACAGGAGTGATGTGCACACGTCTAGTGTTGGTTAAAAGACGGGCAGCAGCGTTTTGCACAAGTTGAAAGCGACTGAGAGAAGACTGGGAGACACCAACATAAAGTGCATTGCAATAGTCTAAACTTGAACTTATTAGGGCACGCTACAGCAAGTCTCCCTCCTCGCCCCGACACTCTCAGGGAGCTGAAGAAAGAACAGGTGCGTGCGAGGAGCTCAGAGAACGCCCTGTTTCAGTCAACAGGAGGAAATCCAAGGAATGCGAAGTAAAAAAGTCATTTAGGATAAAAGTCTTATTTGCGACGGATCTGGTGTTGATGAGAGCAATGCGAACGAAACGCCGATCCGTCTGTTGGGAGGCCCCGCCCCATCTGCGGATCCTCACGGGTCGGGGGCAGGGAGATGGGTACCCAGCCTCCGGTACGACCGGCAGCAGCCATCGGTAGGAGTAATCCACGGAGCCTCGGATGTCGTAGCCGGCTAAATCACAGGAGAGACCAGACACCATATGGCGAGTGTTGTTCGTGGAGGACGAAGCCAGGTGGGCTTTCAGCCGGCATATTACTCCACCTCTCTGTCCATGTTGGACACCTCTCTGTCCAACAGGTGGTGGCGTTGTCTGATCGTTGTCCTGGTTCGGTATTATGTCCAATAATCTAGGAAGAATCTCAGAGTTTTAAGAGACTCAGGCGATCATACACCAGTAGTGATAAAAACGATAAAAACATGACA